>NC_139661.1:4939813-4951255 GCF_951799395.1 Argentina silus
CCAAAATAGGACAACGGGCGATTGTCTCTCTGTGACTCTCACACCAGTTTAAAACCCATCCAGTTATTTGCCCCATCAGAGTTGTTGTTACAGGGAATAAAACGAGGAAGGATGACAAGAGGAAGGAAGGGGTGGGGGTGGGGGGGGTTCTGGGTTGATTTATTTATTTATTTATGCATAGAACATCTGTAGCCTATATAAAATGAAGTACGGCCAGCACACTCACTAATGCTCTGCTACGTACCTTTATTTCCAAAAGACAGACAACATCTCAAATTCCTTGTTGAACCGAAACGTTTTTAGTTTTTTTTACATTTATGGCATTTAGCAGACGCCTTTATCCAAAGAGACTTACAACAAATACATTTGTTTAAGTAAGTGAATCATCTATCCAACAGTCATCGTAAGACAAAGTAATCAAAGCTCACACCAGGGGCCATAGGCAGTCGTAATGCCAGTAGGCTATTTTTTTAATTTATTTTATTAGCAGGAGAGAACTTGTACAGGGGGGGTAGCGGGGAGGAAGAGGTCTCTAGGGTTGGGGTTAAGGTTAGTATAGGGGGGGTAGTGAGGGGTGAAGAGGTCTCTAGGGTTGGGGTTAGGGTTAGTATAGGGGGGGTAGTGAGGGTGAAGCGGTCTTTAGGAGGGACTGTTAAGATGTAGCCTGAAGAGATGGGTTTTCAATGCAAGAAACGTTGCCTGTCTTAGGTTGTAAATGCACCCCATGAACGTACAGTATGGGCGTTTGGTTCACACATGACATCACAAGGCTCTGTGGCTTACTGTTGGAACCCGTCCTCCCATTGATCCCTTGCAGGGCCAGACCAAGGTGAAGAGGGCGGGACAGTGCTGTGACGAGTGTGCCGTCGCCAAAGGCAGCTGCCTGTATGAGAGTACCGTCCGTTACCATGGCGACATGTGGAACGGCACGGGCTGCGAATTCTGCATCTGCACCAGGGGCCAGGTCGTCTGTCAGAGGGCCGAGTGTGGCCGGGTGGAGTGCCCACGGGTAAGGCCAAACTTTTACCTCATTTAAAAAACCAAACTAAAATAAAATCAATAAAATCAACCGAACGTACCAGAATACAGGCATGGATTTCTCCCTTCATTAAATACATTATTTACTAGCACAGTAGGGTACTTGGCCTACATACTGTCGTCTACATGACTCAAGTTTTTGGGGACAGCACAGATACCAAGATAGACTTTTGGTTTGTGTTAGTTTGATTCCATCCTGTTTAGAATGCAACTGCATGACTAAATGAAATCTTCTTAGCTACAATGGACTCTGTAATATTCACATTTTTCACAGAATCGATGGATTGCTCTTGTTATAAACCATGTGTCACTTTCTACCGTATAAGATTGTTTCAAGTCAAGCAGAAATAAAATCACCGTTGCTATTCTGATCATGCTGCAATAATCCCTCATAAATCATTATGTAATATAATAAGCGCTGCTGCTAAGTGTTCATTAATGATAAGTAGCATATTTGGCATGATTCCAGAGAGCGTTCTCACAAGGTTGCGCGGCTGAACAGAGAGCCGGGTCTAATACAATGCACAAAGGCCACAATGTGGATCATTTTCCAAAGAAAGAAGTAAAGTAAATCTAAAATCCTGTTTCCTCACAGATAATTGGCTAACCCTTTGTTCCAACCTAACACACATCAAAACGTTCTTACCTTGAACTTCATCATCTTGAAAGGATTATCTCTCTTTATTAATAATGAGTAAAAAAATAATGAGTAAGTTTATATTTGGGGTTATCACATGCTTTCTCTTGAAGTCTCCTTGCCGGAAAAAGTTATTGCTGGAAAAAGAACATTTATACTGAACTAATGATATACTATCTTTCTGTTGAATAGCTTGTTGACTGTTTTTAATGAACATTCTAGTCATCTATCCTCGACATTCGATTAATACTCCTGTGCTTTGCCTCAAGTCCCCATCATAGCAGGAGCAATCAACCAAGGTCACATAAAAGAAAGAAACACAGATTTTCCTATGAATGTAAATTAGAGCTATTGACCGGGAAGCTGGAGAAATAGTCTGCGGATAGATTGACTTCGACGTTCTGGGTTGTAATTAAAAGTTTCCTCCTCTGGACTTAAAGGAGGACATTGAATAAAGAGGGAGGGAGAGGGAGAGAGAGAGAGAGATAGAGAGAGAGAGAGAGAAGGGGGGGGGGGACAGGGACATTGAACTCATTAGACCTGTGATTGTTTTTCCGTCAGGGAGAAGAGCTGTTTCACCTGCCTGGGAAGTGTCCAGAATGTATTTCCACAGCCAGAGAGAGAGAGAGAGAGAGAGAGAGAGAGAGAGAGAGAGAGAGATGAGAATAGAAAGATATAAAGAAAGAGGAGGGGAGTGAGTGAGAAACAGGATTGAGTGAGAGAGAGAGAGAGAGAGAGACAGAGAATGATATACATGTGGAGATGGAAAAAAGGTGGAGAGAGAAAGAAAGAGACTGAGAGTAAGGTGGACAAGAGGAGAGAGAGAGAGAGAGAGAGAGAGAGAGAGAGAGAGAGAGAGAGAGAGAGGAAGAGGGAACTCATTGAACTCATTCACCTCTGGTTGTTTTCCCATCAGGGAGAAGAGCTGGTTCACCTGCCTGGGAAGTGTTGTCCAGAGTGTATGTCCACAGCCACCTCCTGTTCATACATAGAACAATCCCAAGAGGTATGACTCCATCAATGTGTGTGTGTGTGTGTGTGTGTGTGTGTGTGTGTGTGTGTGTGTGTGTGTGTGTATGAGTGTGTGTGTGTGTGTGTGTGTGTGTGTGTGTGTGTGTGTGTGTGTTAGAGATATCAATGTATTTACCACACATTCTTCTTGTACATGCTGCGTAATATATTTGACCTACGTACTGTACCATAAGTACAACTACTCACCTATGTTTGTGGTACAAAACTGGCACTACATGGCTACATGACAGTCGCACCTTTGGACTGTTCACACCAGGTTTCAAGCCGGCATTTTGCTCTGGTGTGTCAGTGGTCCGTGTTAACTGAACTTCTACCGTTGTCTGTGTCTCCCTGTAGGGTCTGCAGTCGTATGGAAAAGACCAGCGGCGCCTAGCGGTAAGTAGAGGCTGGGAGGGGAGGCGGGTGGAGGTAGAAAGCTGTCCTCCGATTTCTGCCTCCACCAGCCTCCACTGCTCTGTGGGTAGTGTGGTGGAGCGGTAACGATGTAAAGGGTATAATGCCATACAGTATCTTGAGGAGTGAGACTGGAGATGGGAGAAATGGAACATCGGGACACAGGGGAATAGGGGATGGCATACAGTTGGAACTGACAGAAATGTTTCTGAGAAATGATCATGTACAAAGACAAACACATGGGGGAGGGTTTGGCATGGAACCCAAAGGGGTTCTTTAGCCCGAAGAATCCTTTTGGAACCCTTTTTTGCAAATGTGTAGGAGAAGAGCTTGGGGCTTGCTGATCTGGAATTTTGGCCTAACAGTGTCTAATCCTTGCCTCACATAACCTTTCTCCAGCATTCGGGGAGCAGCTGGGGGAGAGGTTGGGGGAGAGGTTGGGGGAGGTTGGGGGAGAGGCTGGGGAGAGGCTGGGGGAGAGGTTGGGGGAGAGGCTGAGGGAGGGTTGGGGGAGAGGCTGGGGTAGAGGCTGGGGTAGAGGCTGGGGGAGCGGCTGGGGGAGAGGCTGGGGGAGCGGCTGGGGGAGAGGCTGGGGGAGAGGCTGGGGGCTGCACACTCCTCACCTCATCATCCAGATGAGACGTTGCATACCGTGTTAGCCCTGGGGCCATCCTCACTATGTTCTCCCCTCTCGCTCTGCCTCCTCTGTCCAGGGAGGATGAATACCAGAGCAAGTTGCCATTCTTGGACTGCAATGTCAATTCAGGGTCCTCTTCCTCGTCTGTTGCCTGTTGGTCAGCCTCATAATAGTCTGGATCGAAATCTGGATCGATGTTGTCTTCCATTTCCGAGACATCCTCCTCTATCTCTGGTTCAATTTCAATCTCCTCTCCATCATCATTTGGTTCGAAAATATGGTCCAGAGCCTCTCTGACAGACAGTCGCCTAATCAGACGCCTACTCATTGAGTTCACAGAGTAAAATGAGAACAAGGCACAAAGAAAGCTTTATATATGGGGTCTGTGAGAAGATATGATACATTGTTTAGTCTGGAAGGTGTGGTTCACGAGGAGGCATGGGCACAAAAGCACGAGAAAGAGAAAGGTTCCCATAACTAACACCAAATTGTTTTGTCTGGAAGGTGTGGTTCACCTGGGGGGATGGGCACATTGCATTGATAACCAACCCCCCTCTGTGTGTGTGTGCAGGAAGGGGGGGGCGGGGCTGAATGTGTGTGGGGGGGCGGGGTGGGCATAGATGAAAGGGTGGGGGTGGATGGGTGGGGGGTGGGGGGGTTGTGCTTGTGGATGTGTGGGTGTGTGGGTGTGTGTATGGGGATGTTTTCCATCTGCTGGTTGAACATAATGTAGTCTTACCCAATCATTTCCTATGGCGGTCATTTTAGATCTGGAACCCCACAGGTGTGACAAAGTTGACTAAACCACTCTCTCTCTCTCTCTCTCTCTCTCTCTATACTAGAACCTAGAGAAATGGAGTGAAGGCCCATGTAGGGAGTGTGAATGCCGTGATGCCAGGGTCACCTGCTACCTGCGCTCCTGCCCCACCTGCCCCCTTGGCACCCTGGCAGTGGCCCAGCAGGGCCGATGCTGCCCAGAGTGTCGCCAGGGTGAGTACTGTACATACCAACCAAGGGGAACACTTTGACCTGACAATTCCATCATAAGTTTCATAACTGTTTATGATATCTGATATTATACTGTGTATATATATATACACAGTATAATATCAGATATCATAAACAGTTATATTATACTGTATATATATATATATATATACAGTATAATATAACTGTTTATGATATCTGATATTATACTATGTATAATATGTTCCATGCATATATATATATATTCTACATCTGTTAATATCATCTAAATGCCTCATGAATTCTAAATACTTTTTGTTTGTAAAAAAAAAATTGTAAAACGTGGTTACATTTTTTTTTTTTCATCTCATAGATGATCAGTCCTTGTATCCATAGCTTAATCTATGAATTTGAGAGTGGTAACATTTCTCCAGTCCCATCCCTCAGCTGTACATCTATATTCTTTAATATCTGTTTCATTTCCATCATAACTTGTGTCATGATGCTTTACGAAATCTCCTATGATAGAACTATCGTCACAATGATGGAATAGATTCATATAGCTTTGTTTAAAGCCCTTACGATTCTCAAGAGAGGATTATTATGACACTATTCTGAAGGCAACAGAAGGTTCCGAGCAGTGGAGGCCGGTGGAGGTAGAAATCGGAGGACAGGCTCATTACAATGCATGCAATGCAATGAGGAATGGTATTAAAAAATGGAATGAGGAATGGTGCCACACGCACGTGTCCATTCCATGCATTAACAATGAGCCTGTCCTCCAATTCCTGCCTCCACCAGCAGCCTCCCCTGGTTCAGATATTGTAGGCTAGGCGTTCTTCAAATGAAGATGTCCCATTGACTTTTAGAGCGGCTTTGTCTCGCCCTGGTGCGTCCCTCGTCTCATGCATAAGAAGAGCCCCTCTCTCTCTCTCTCTCTCTCTCTCGTGTCTCTCTCTCCCTCCCTTGCGCGTCTTCCCTCCTTTGTTTTCTGGGAGCGTCGTTAAGGTTAAGGTCCCTCTTCCTTGAACATTTATCTATTTTTAAAGTCTAATCGCTTTTCTTAACTCTTCAATGAATAATTCTGTGGGGTGGGTACGAGGGGGGCTATGCATGCACTTAATCTCCTTTCACTGACAGAGGGAGAGAGAGAGAGAGAGAGAGAGGGAGAGAGGGAGAGAGAGAGGGAGAGGGAGAAAAGGGAGAAAGAGAATAAAAGAATGATGTAAGAGAGGGGGAGAGAGAGTCAAAAAGGGAGCGAGAGTGGCAGGGGGGAGCGAGAGTGGCAGGGGGGTGAGAGAGGGAAAGAATGAGCAGGTGAGAGAGAGGCATGGAATGGGAGAGGGAGAGTGGGAGAGGGTGAGAGAGAGAGAGAGAGAGAGAGAGAGAGACATTGAGACAGAGAGAGCGGGAGCGAGAGTGGGAGAGAAGGAGCTGGAACTATTCGATTTCTCTCAGGTTAAATACCACGGCCACTTAGTTATCGCCATTCCCCAGGGCAAGACCGTTCAATTTTCTCCCCTGATTTTACCCCTGTGACCCTATTAGGGTTAGATGGTGGGAAAACATTGACATTGGTGGTCCCCCTCAGACCAGCAGCAGTCAAACATAAAGCAATAGCCTCACGTAGGGGAGGGAGTCAGGAAAGGCCTTCTACTGAGGAAGCAATAAAGCAATAAGCATATGGAATAATATCGAGCTTCTGTCTCACTTACCCACATCGATCCCCGAGGAGTGTGCGTGTGAGAGTGTGTTTGTGTGCATGCGTGTGTGTGTGCGTGCGTGCGTGTGTGTGCGTTCTTTGCTTATGTGTAGCACACATGGGCACACGTACCTTTAACATGTGCCTCTCTCTACCCCTTAACACATCCTGGCTTGCTTATTCGCGGCAAATTGGATTTCCAGCCACTCAGCGAAAACCAGCCTGGAACATTGTTCATTGGCCATGTCCTGATCTTATTCCACCATCAACCCTATTAATCACACCTGATAGTGAGGACAGCAGGCCTTTCTCTAGGTCGTTGACCCCCCTACTGGTCTAGTCTATACGCTGAGAGAGGAGAAAGTCAAGGGCAATCCATGACAACAGTCTCACCTCAGTTCCTATCAGAGTGCAGGTCTGTGGGAGTCGAATCCATTTCATTTCAGTCCCATTCAGGAAGTGAATTGAAATTCCAGGTTGAGACATTCAAAAACAAACAATGGGACTTTTCAATTCCTTTCATCCTCCTGAATTGACTTGAAATGGACATGACCTTGGAACGGAATTGACCCCCAACTCTGCTCCCGGTCGCGTTGTAGCCCTATGGCCCTTAACTCTTGCCCCTAGCTAAATAGCACGTGATCTACAGTCGATAGTTAAACACTTAAGAAATCGCCCCTATTTCCACGTCAGCTTGTCAAATCAATGAGGTTTAGACTCAAAAGTACTAAAAGCAGACTTGACATTGGCAATGGTAGGCATTCTCATTGGACGGTGTGATCCATGACCCATAGGAGCATATCATCTTGTCCAATCAGTGAGGTTTGAATTCATACCACTACTACTACTACTGCTACTGCAGTCTGGCTGACATGTTTAGGAATACAGATAATGCCATTTATACTGCCTAGTGCCACTGTGATGAGGAGAGACAGGGAGCATGCGCTTCACAGATTGTTAAACTGTGCTCACTTGGTTGGTGGACTAGAACCAGGTTGAAGGCAGACCTGTTCTCCGTATAGATAATGAATACTTGAGGGATAATGGGACTGCCACAGCAAGCCAATAACACTCTTTATAGGGCAGAACACACTTAGCATCTCATTTTCGTCTTGCTTCGTCTTTGCCAACGACTCTCTCTCCCCCTCTCTCTTGGTGTACCACTTCTGCTCTCTCTCTCTCTCTCTCTCTCCCTCTCTCCCTCTCTCTCTCCCTCTCTCTCTCCCTCTCTCTCTCTCTCTCTCTCTCTCTCTCCCTCTCTCTCTCCCTCTCTCTCCCTCTCTCTCTCCCTCTCTCCCTCTCTCTCTCTCTTAGTGTACCACTTCTGCTCTCTCTCTCCCTCTCTCTCTCCCTCTCTCTCTCTCCTTTCTCTCCCTCTGACTCTCTCTTGAACACGCTCTCTTTCACACAGCAAGGTCTGCATTAGGACCTACAGCCCAGAAATGATATCTCAATTTTGTTGACAAGGGTTTATTTACTGAATAAGTAATGTATGAATATGACTGGAACAATCATGGTGCAATCATCCAGGAACATTTCTGCATAATGTATGACAACAGTACATTAGGTTGGCCGTGCTCTGCATAGATCTGAATGATTTGATGAAGCCATTCTTGATTGTATCGTTTCGTCCCTTTGCTAAGTTTGTGTGTGTGTGTGTGTATGTGTGCGCGTGTGCGTGTGCGTGCTTAGTGTGTATCATAGTTTGATTGTTGATCCAAATAAAGTTGTGTGTGTGTGCGTGTGTGTGTGTGTGTGTGTGTGTGTGTGTGTGTGTGTGTGTGTGTGCGTGTGTGTGTCCCACAGTCCAGTGTCATGATGACTGCCTGTCGTGCTTCGGGACCCCCGACCACTGTGAGAGCTGTAAGGACCCCAGTGCTCTGCTCTTGGATGGACGCTGTGTTCCTGTCTGTCCCCATGGTTACTATGCCAATGGCAGAGTGTGTGCAGGTATGTACTGTACAGTGTGCAACTGTGAAACTGAGTTAAAGGAATGTTCCACCTTAGAAAAAGGCCCTGACCTTGACTGTAGTTGATTAATTATGTTAAAGAAGTGGACCATCCCTTTAAGATACAGTGTACAAAATGACCATGTTTGGATATACACTCACCGAACACTTTATTAGGAACACTAATACTGGGTAGGGCCTCCCTTTGCTCTCAAAACAGCCTCAATTCTTCATGGCATTGACTCCACAAGATGTTAGAAACATTCCTTTGAGATTCTGGTCCATTATGTTCTACCACATCCCAAAGGTGTTCTACTGGATTCAGATCCGGTGACTGGGAAGGCCACTGAAGAACACTGAACTCATTGTCATGTTCATGAAACCAGTTTGAGACGACTTTTGCTTTGTGACATGGTGCATTATCATGCTGGAAGTAGCCATTAGAAGATAGCCATGAAAGGATGCACATGGTCAGCAACAACACTCAAATAGGCTGTGGCATTCAAGCGATGATTGATTGGTATTAGCGGGCCCAAAGTGTGCCAAGAAAACATTCCCCACACCATTACACCACCTCCAGGTGTACAGCTGTTCCTAATAATGTGTTCAGTGAGTGAATACTGTAGTTGTCATAGTAATCCACTTGCGTGTGTGTATGCAGATACAGAAAGACAAAACCACCTTGCCCAAGTCCTAACCCATCATCACAATGTCCTACTTATCAGCCCTACACACACTCTCTCAGCCTCACACACACACTCTCTCAGCCTCACACACACACACTCTGTCAGCCTCACACACACACTCTCTCAGCCTCACACACACACTCTCTCAGCCTCACACACACACTCTCTCAGCTTCACACACACACTCTCTCAGCCTCACACACACACTCTCTCAGCCTCACACACACACACTCTCTCAGCCTCACACACACACACTCTCTCAGCCTCACACACACACTCTCTCAGCCTCACACACACACTCTCTCAGCCTCACACACACAGTCCCAAAACAACACACACTCTCCCAGCCCTACGCAGCCAACTCCTCTCTATGACCTTGTCTTAGCATGTAGGTCAGTCTTAAAGCACACGCAGGTATTCAAGATGTTGTAAACAGGAGTGTTCAGATGCCATAAAGCTATCAGTTAGAGATAAACTTGTTAGTTTTGGAGTGGAGCCGTAAGCCATTTCGCCACCGAGGCCGAGGGCATTATGGTGGCTTGGCATGCTGGATTTAGGGGTGCCCTCTGTTTATGGCTGTGGAAAGAGAGGGAGAGAGAGGGAGAGAGAGGGAGAAGGTGAGGGCATCGGAGGGAAAGGAGAGATATTGGGTGAGGAAAATGAGGGAGGGAGAGAGAGACAGAGAGAGAGACAGAAGAGAGAGAGACGAGAGAGAGAGAGAGAGAGAGAGAGAGAGAGAGAGAGGAGGGAGACGCAAACCAACAACACACCCTGTTTTAGAGCTGGTAATCCTTCCAGTCTCCTGTAGAGAGAGAGAGGGGGGGGGGGGAAGGGAAAAAGAGAAGCAGATAGACAGAGGAGGGAAGGAGGATGGGTGTGATGGCAGGCAGGCAGACAGACAGGCAGGCAGACAGACAGGCAGGCAGGCAGGCAGGCAGACAGACAGGCAGACGGACAGACGGACAGACGGACAGGCGGACAGGCAGACAGGCAGACAGGCAGAAAGACAGACAGACACACGGGCAGACGGGCAGACGGGCAGACGTACAGACAGACAGACAGACAGAAAGACAGCCAGACGGACAGACGGACAGACGGGCAGACGGACAGACAGACAGACAGACAGACAGACAGACAGACAGACGAACAGGCAGACAGACAGACAGACGGACGGACGGCGGACAGACGGGGCGCTCTAACCCGTCGACAGGCGACAGGTATGAAGGCAGGCATCACTTGACAAGCGCCTAATCCTGCCCCTGAGGAGCGGAATGCTCCGGAATGATAATGTGAAGGGCTCTGTAGACGGCTCTCTGTCTGTCTCCGCCTTCGCCTCAGTTCAGCCCCCTCTGTTCTCATATCAGCAAGCTTCAATGACAGGGTGGATGAAGGGAAGGAAAAACACAGTAACCCTTTATTTTACAGCCTGCTACTAAGCAGCATACTTACTGAGGAAGTACTGGGAATAAAGTTTCAGCTTTATTATTTAAGTTTATTTTATTATTTAATGTTCCATTTAGTACCAGGTAGTAGCGATGCTGCTGAATTGATGTGTTATGTGTATTGTGTGTTATGAGATGATGAGGGTGTGTATATATGAACATGTATAGGTGTAGGGGGACTGGCAGCATTTTAAAGACTGACTTTCCTCTCCTCCCTCTCTGATTCTTGCTCTCTCCCTCCCTGCCTCCTCCCCTCCCTCCCTCACCCTCTCTCTACACATACGTCTGTCTTCGTGTCCTTTCCTCTAACCCTCTCTTTACCCCCTCTCTCTCTGTCTCTGACTCTCTGACCTCCCGCTCATCACTCACCACCCCCCCTTTCTCCTTCAAACCACTCTCTCTCTCCCTGCCCTCTCCCCCCCCCCTCTCTCCCCCTCTCTTCTCCCCCCCCCCCCCCTCCCCTCCACAGCCTGCCTCTCCTCCTGTGCCACCTGTGAGAAGGACTTTGAGTGCTCCGCCTGCGGGGGTCCTTCCTAATGAGCAACAGGCAGTGCGTGGCCACCTGTGAGCCGGGGTCCTACCAGGACCACACACAGTGCCTGCGTGAGTAGCTCATCAGAGCATCAATCGTCCACGGCCCTCATTGTTAAGGCGACCGTCCTGCACGACGGTACACAGCCGCCACCCAGCTGGTTGCCGGTTCCCATGCTGTGCTGCGTGCCCCTGAGAGTTCTATTTTGGAGAGCGTCAGGTTGTTTTTGGTGACCTCAAAATGAGATGGATAGATGTTTTTAGTATTCAGCAGTACAGCTGTTCAATATCGGTTCCCCTCGCATGATGCTGACTGTCTCTGATTTTATTTTATGTTATTAATAACCGCGTCCCGGCTCGAATTGCTAAAGCTGGCTGGTGGTTGAGATGAAGGACTGAATTGTATTATGGTAGTGAAGGAATAGTCAT
>NC_139661.1:4951455-5091455 GCF_951799395.1 Argentina silus
CCAGCGAAGAAGTGAAACTTGGAGAGGTTTTGTTCTCTTTAAGATTTATTGTATAGAAAGAAAAGCATTGCCCAGATACATTCATATGCACTGTGCACTGTTGCCTACCTTCCAGTAGGTTTGGTTGAACAACCAAACGGTGGCGTCTAAGAACTAAGACTTTGACACCTTGTTATTCAAATTATTATTATTATTCAGATGAATTGTCCTCTAAAATGGGAGGTACAGTAGATTTCGATAGTCATGATGCATCACGGAAAGAAGAAAAAAGAGAGATTTCAGAAAGCAGCTTTTTCCATGCTTACTGCAGCTCAGTGACTGAATCCCATCTCATTTGACAGAGATAAAGATAGATACAGAGAAATAGAGTCACATGCCTGTAATCGTCCCTGGAGTAACTGGATGATAGATATATTCTACATTCACTGTGTGACTGTGCATTTATTCTCCACAGGGAGTTTGTAAGCGTGTGGCTTTAAAGATTTTTGGGTTATGTTCTGCTGGGATTACTCTATCTGATAACTTTATGCTTTGCACCCGAACAGAAAAATAAATTGCTTGTCTGCGAGCGCCAGTAGAAGGGTGCGTAATCCCTCTCGTAGGCTGTAACTTTTTCTATGAGAAATTGAAATGTTTTGTTATGTTCTCAGTTTTTTCTGATTGCTGTGCGAGAATATCGCATCGTATGTTTCTAGCTGACGAAGGGTGTGTGTGTGTGTGTGTGTGTGTGTGTGTGTGTGTGTGTGTGTGTGTGTGTGTGTGTTACAGTGAGAGAAAGAGAAAGAGAGCAAGAGAGAGAGGTCCATCAGTTTCACACCATAAATCCACAACCTTTAAAATAATACATTCAGTTAAACTTTTGACACCTCATTAATTGAGTGTGATTTTTATCAACATTTCTTAACAGTGATGATTAATTTAATTACATTCTAATTGAACATGCTCCTCCTCGCCTTGATGCTATCATCTCTCTCTCTCTCTCTCTCTCTCTCTCTCTCTCTCTCTCTCTCTCTCTCTCTCTCTCTCTCTCTCTCTCTCTCTCTGTCTGATGCTTTTTTTGTCTGGCTGCTACTGTGTCTATTTATAGATTATGATGAAAGAGAGGAGATTCCAGGGGACTTTGGAGAATGAGTGGGATTAGGAGAAGAACTCATGGAATCGGCCCATTCCTAGTCATTTAGCTCAGCATTTGACAGCATTTCAGCGTGTTTGCTGAAGGATGTCAGGGAAACAAATAAATATAAATATATATATCTTGGTCCTAGATCTGTTTCAGCTTGAGCCATCTCCTTAGACGATTGTTGTCATGCCAGCCACGATCATACAGTACAATACAGATCTGGGACCAGGCTAGTCCCTGAAAGAGGAAAGAGGTATGGTGCCTCTCCTCGCATCTGTTTCTTTCATTCCGTAATCTATTCAGCGTTTTCAATATTCTCTGCCTGCCACACACACAGTGCCTCCTCTTCTCCACAGGGACCTGGCAGTATGATCACAGTGGCATAGTGAATGCGTTTTAAAAGCACCTGCCCCCTGTGCTGCTAAATATACCCGGACATGCATGTGAAACACACAGGCTACAAGCCATTTGCGAAGGCGGAACAGGGCACAATGCTTTTATCTAACCTGAAACACTGGTGTTAGGAAGAAAAAACAAAAAGTGATTAAAATTTCATCAAGCTGAATTGTGTCTTTGTGAGGCGTGATGTAAGCTTCAGATCTCTGCAGGATGGTTGGATTCAAACCTCACAGTGGTGATAGTCTCCATCAGATCCGGTGCCTTATGTGTGCTGTGTGTGCTGTGTGTGTGTGTGTGTGTGTGTGTGTGTGTGTGTGTGTGTGTGTGTGTGTGTGTGTGTGTGTGTGTGTGTGTGTGTGTGTGTGTGTGTGTGTGGGCGCGTGCTCGTGTCTGTGTGTGTGTTCTTGCTCCACCATTCAATCAAGAGCGGAGTGGAGCGGAGAGAGGAGTATTTGATTTGAGAGAGCTGCCCCCGATTTTCACACGGAGCAGGGTGTGTGTGTGTGTGTGTGTGTGTGTGTGTGTTTCTAAGAAGACTCCCTGCCTTGCTCTAATGGTATCTCCCCCCCCCCCTCACTAGTTCTTCACCCTTACTTTATGAAGTCTCTTTTGTGATTGCAGGTTTTACTGGCCCTCATAAAAACATCCCATTTGTTTCCTACTCCCCGTTGGCATGCTGACAATAGGGACAGAGCATCAGAGGGTTCTGATGCACACACACACACACACACACACAGACACACACACACACACACACACACACAGACACACACACACACACACACACACACACACACATATGCGCTCGTGCGCACGCACGCACGCTCGCACACACACACACACACACACACACACACTCACACTCACACTCACACACACACACACACACACACACACACACACACACACACACACACACACACACACACACACACACACACACACTGCTATCCACACAACTTCTCACATCAAGTTAGATAGCACTGCTACAGTTGTTTTTTTGTCCCCTCGGGGTGCGACCAAAAAGAGGTGGTTGATTAATCCCTTATGTTCTGATTCTAAATGGAGCTTTCTCACCCCTCTCTCTCTCTCTCTCTCTCTCTCTCTCTCTCTCTCTCTCTCTCTCCTCCTAACCCCCCCCCCCCTCCCCCCACCCCCCGCCCTCTCTCTCTCTCTCTCTCTCTCTCTCTCTCTGTCAGGTTGCCATGAGTCCTGTTCAGTGTGCGGTGGGCCAGGGCAACAGGAGTGTCTGTCGTGTTCTGACCCAGCCCACTTGCTCAAAGACGGACTCTGTGTGCCAGACTGTGGACCTGGATACTACACTCAAGAAGGCACCTGTTATGGTAAAAAAAATAAAAAACATAATAACCAAAATGTCAGCTAAAAACACTCTCTATGAACGGCCTTGTGCTATGCATCATTCATTTTCTTCAGATCAGTTAGCATTTCATTTATACGGGCTGTTATAAGCAGTCAGGAACTGTTATTAATGTGTATAGCAGCTGCTCTATTGATACAATAGAAGACTTATTATTATATACATTGCACACTGTTGGTATCATCAAATCTTCCAATGTTACTGTCTGTCACGACAACATCATCATCCAGTATTAGTGCTTTGTGCTCAAGAGGAGAAAGTATAGACAAAGTTAGGCAATGTTTCTTTATTGCCATATCGGGCTTGATTAACACAGTCTTTTGAGACAATGAAGTCAGCTCACCGTGCTACGTTTGAGAGTTCTATTCTTAGTGGTGTACTTGGGGGGTGAAGGCTTTGTTTAGGTTTTTATTAGTAACCCACCAGAGTTTACTTAGTTATCTAACTTCCCAAGCATGCCGAGAGTGGCAAGTCAGCAAACTGCGTTAGCAACAAACCGAAAAAACAAACAATAAAATCACAATTACACTGCACAGCTGCTAATGAGGATCTGAAGCTCCTTGAATAAGCCCACATGAATATGTATTGTTTCTAATTTAAAAAGAAAAGAGTGGTAGCAAGCAGCAAAAACAACCCCCCTGTGGGTTTATATACTGTACTGTAGGAATAGAATGGTGAAGCTATTCTCAGGCTGAGATGCCTCCAGGGAACTACTTTTCATATATCTGATGTTGAAAGTATCTGTAAAAGCATGCAATTTAGTCAGCTTTAGGGCTTGGCAGAACATTAGGAACCTTCCAGATAAAGGTCAAACGAATAGGAACATGTCAATCAGGATAGTCAGAGTGTTCTAGAATGCCAGAGGTTGAGAGAGCTTAGGGCTTCCCTTGCCTGGCTCTTCCTGTTTAGTGTTTCCATTATACTTGTGGTGATTGCTGCCTTTCTTGTCCCCTCAAGCATACTGTATGAAATGTTTTTAGTTAGTGTCTTAGTGGACTCGTTCTAACATGTTGGCATTTTGAATGTTTGGGTATATTGACTGCGTCTTTGGTACGACTCTATTGTGAATCTTTTGTTTGGAGTCTTTACTGAGTTCAGTGCCGAGATATGTTTGACTGAAATTCCACACAGAAGCACATACTTCCTGTTGTTGAAATGATACATTGAATATTGTTTATATAACAATTACATTTTTCAATTGATGATGTATATATTTCACAATAAGCGCTTCATATTTATATGTGTCATATATTGCAGCCTGTGATTCATCCTGCGCCACCTGTTACCCTGACAACCCCAAGTGTATGAGCTGTCCCCCTGGCTCCGCCCTGCATTATGGGAAATGTATTTCCCACTGTCCAGACCAGCATTATCTAGACAGCTACAGCAGGTGCAGAGGTAAGAGTCTCCTCAGAATGAAACAACGGTAGTTGTCTTTTGGTATCAGATAAATGTGAAAACACACAGCATGCTCACTTTATTTTTAATTTAATAAACACACCTTCACATACAGTGCCTTTGGAAAGCATTCAGACCCCTTCACTTTTTCCACATTTTGTTGTGTTATAGACTCAATTTAAAACGGATTAAATTAAAATAATTTGCCATCAATCCACACAATACACAATAAATGTATTAAAATTGAAATACAGAAATACCTCATGTACATAATTATTCAGACCCTTTGCTATGACACTCTTAAAATTAGCTACAATGCAAAAATGTCATCAACAAATCACTCAATAAGTTGAATTGAGTCCATCTTAATGCAAGGATAATAGTTCATGTAATTTTGGAATTAATATCTTTGTTTTTATAGAGTCTCTGATATGCATAGGAATCAATTACACGCTGTGTGGATCAGACATTTTTGCATTTTAGCTTATTTTAAGAGTGTCATAGCAAAGGGTCTGAATACTTATGTACATGAGGTATTTCTGAATTTCAATTTTAATAAATTCACTGACATTTCAAAAAACATGTTTTTGCTTTGTCATTCGGGGGTATTGTGTGTGGATTGATAGCAAATTCTTTTAATTTAATCCATTTTAAATTGAGTCTATAACACAACAAAATGTGGAAAAAGTGAAGGGATCTGAATACTTTCCGAAGGCACTGTATGAACAGACACACACACCCACGCGCGCACCCACCCACCCACCCACCCACCCACCCACACACACACACACACACACACACACACACACACACACACACACACACACACACACACACACACACACATGATCTAATACTTTCTCTTTCTCTCTCAGCATGTCACAGCTCCTGTGCAGCCTGCTCTGGCCCCTCTGTGTCCCAGTGTTCTGTGTGCTCCAGGGGTGTCTCTCTCCACCAAGGCCAGTGTGTGGAGGCCTGTGGAGAAGGACTCTACCCTCAGGATGGTACCTGCCACAGTAAGACCCCCCGCCACCCCCCCCACCCCCCGTCCTTTTCAACAGCTAACATCTATTATCTAACACAATAAGTCTCAGCATGTTTGGCTTGCAACCCCAACAAAATATTGGTAAAGACTGCCGACCCCCCCCCCCCCCCCCCCTCCAATTTCAATGATTTAAACTAGACTATACAAACACGACATCAACAATTGCATCCACTCTTTTGAAATAGAACCTTTCAATGTGTGCAGGGTGATTTTTGCCATTTCCCTACTTGGTTTCAGGATGAGATTTTGTGAATGTATACTTGATACCATGTGCTTATTTCTCTGCATCTACGCCTCTGCAAATCTCTCACTGCTGAAGAAAATAGACTTGAAGCGTAAAACTAGTTGCTTCTAGCTTGCTTCAAGCGAGCCTCGCTTCGTAGACGTGCTGCTTTCACTTGCTGTCTAGCATGTTTCCTAGATCACCGTGAGTTTTAAACAACGGCTGACAGTACGGAGACATTACCGAGTTGTGCCGGCATTGGTATAGTTTGGCCGTGAGGGAGAAGCTTTCTCATGCAATAGAATGCCTGTGAAAAGAGGCTAGGTAACCATCAAATAAAAGGAAAATATCACTTCTCCTTTCGCTCCCCGTCACCCATCTGCTGCAGCTTTGTGTGTGAGCGAGTGTGCCCCCCCCCCCACACACACACACACACACCCCAACAGCTGAGAGGGGGAAATCGATGTCTTGCTTTTCATGCATCTCCAGACAAAACACCTCAGAAATAGGCTACCGAATAAATGAATTTGATGTCTCAGGTATCTGTACATGTTTAAATCTCATTATTCCTGCACATCTGAATATCAGAGTCGGTTACCTCTCTACCAGCCAGCATCACATTCGGCATGGCAACTGAATAACAGGCGTGCTAGATCCAGGGGGAATACCTCAGTTGGAGAGAGTCAGTGAGTGTGTGTGCCGATCTGTGAGATGAAGCATTTGTCTTTTAGTGTGCCTACAGTCGGTCTCGTGTGTGTGTTTTTATGCGGCAATATGTGTGAGTAAACCACGTTACCCTGTCCCCCGCAGACTGCCATCCCACCTGTCGAGCGTGTGTGGGTCCCCTCTCCTCAGACTGTGTACGCTGTCTCAAGCCAGAGGAGGCTCTCCAGCCACAGAGCAGTCACGTCAACAATGGACTGTGTGTGGCTGGATGTCTTGCTCGATTCTACCAGGACCCACAACACACATGCAGAGGCAAGTACACAATGATGGTCACGTGACATGCACTCTTGGGTTCCAAAAGGGTTCTTCGGCTGTCCCTGTGAGAGAACCCTTTGAAGAACCCTTATGGATTCCATGTAGAATGGAAGCGAAAAGGGTTCTTCCGCGGGGACAGCCGAAAAAGTCTTTATGGTTCTAGGTACAAGCTTTTTTTTCTAAGAGTGTAGCCTTGTGTTGAAATGTATCCAAAATAAGTCCTACAGTATGTACTGTACTCTTCCGACACCTAATTTATTTTCCCCACATATCAGTAGTGCCCATATCTGTGGCTGAGCAACAGAGTTGAATGATAGCCGCTATCTCTGACTAGCATTGCTAGCCCTTCCAGTCACCGCTGCAACCTATCTTTCAAACCACTCACCAGCTATCATCAGGGAGGAAGACTAGTGTTTATAAGACAAAAAACGCCCATCAGCTAAGTCCGTTTCCCACAAAGCTGGAGATAAATGCTAGTCACTCACACCCTTCACCCTGTTTACCATCACTCGACAGCTGGATTTGACGGCAGTTAGCAGTTAGCTATTGTGGTAATTGCAGAGTAAAAACTCTGGATTGAGTGGAGCTTCCTGTGAGTTTGACTGTACTCGTCTTTTCTCCGAAAAGAAAATCCTGCCCCTTTCTTACAGTTTTAATTCAGTTGTTTATATGAACGCTTCCCCCTTCAATTCAATTCCATTCTAAATCCCTTTATGTAACAGAGGAAAATGAAATGGAAATCCATTCTATAACATGTTGTTCCCCTAAGCAAACCACTCTTTGTCTACTCATAACATCCCAGAGCCTCAGATTCAAACACAAACTAAATACATACAGACTTGTTTGTTTTCTTTACCCTAAACCCAAATGAAATGAAGCCCCATTGAGCTATCTTTGACTGCCTGTCTTTGAATGCCCTTTAAGAAACAATTAGAGCTTGATTAATTGGAGAGTAAGTCTGGGTTTCAGAGACTTTTCTATCCTCTGTTGGACTCGTTGCGCTCCGCTGAATCTTATTTTGCACGGGGCTAAGAGAGGGGGTATGGGTGGGAGCCTGTGTCAATGAGTTTACTGTCAAGATGCAGTCTACAAGGGCTTGATATGACCAGGACTTCAATGGATCCTATTGTGTTTTGAAGCATGCTCAGACAGATCCTATGCTTCCTCAAGGCTACTGTCTGTGGGGGCGGTGCGCACACACACACACACACACACACACACACACACACACACACACACACACACACGCACACAGACGGACCACATGCAACAGGTGAAGATTGTTGAGTGAGAGATGCATAGACACACACACACACACACACACACACACACACAGACGGGGGGTAGAGGCCGGGGCTAGGCTCACCTCTGCTCTGGTGACAGATCGGATGTCTTGCAGAGGAAATTCCAACCTGTAAATCCCTCTTTTCCATAGTCAACACATGTAGACAGAGATGCTCAGTGTTGGGGGCTTAACATCTTACACACACACACACACACACACACACACACACACACACACACACACACAGAGACACACATGCACACACACTGTTCAGGTTCCTCTGCCAGAAGTTGTACTCAGTCACACTGACCCTAACCCTAACCCTAACACCCCTTCAAAACCTTTTAGAACACAACAGGGACTGTCATCCATGAACACGATCAGATTATTTCGCATCAGCGCACTATAAAAAGGGGTGTTGCATGCTTTTTTGGACCCTTGTCAGATAAAGTCAACGAGTGACTTTGAAAAGTGCAGGAATCAATATGCGCTCCCTATCCGGCGACAAATTGAATATCCGAGATGCAATAAAAGAACGCATGCAGGCGACCGGTCGGTGTCTATCTTTCTTATTCTCCCGCTTCCAGCTGCTGAAGGCAGGTTGACAGCAGTCCTATTTAATATGCCTCCAGCTCAATGCTAGAAGGGGGTAAACTCAATTACGGAAATAGATAGCCTTTTTCACTCTGCTGACAGCTTAAGCTGCCAGAATAGACAAAAAGAGGACAAGGTCTGGAGAGGCTGTCTCTGCGGATGCCACTGTGAGGGATTCTGTAAGTCCCTATCCTGACACTGACGTCCCCATAGAGCAGCGTAAAGGGCATTTTCACACACTTACGCAGACGCACACACACACATGCACGCACGTACACACGCACAGCGGTGTAAAGGGCACTTGCGTGCGCACGCACGCACACACACACACACACACACACACACACACACAACCTTGAGATCAGCGAGGGTAAGAGACAGGCTGTCTACTGCCAGTCTAACTCAGGGGTGTGTACACTAGGCTTAGATGTACAGCACAGTGAAGGAGAGGAGAGAACAGGCACACACACACACACACACACACACACACACACACACACACACACACTGTGATTATAGCCAGTCTGAATGCAATGATAACTCTCCTGTTGTCCTATATTCTCACCAGTAGTTACTGCTAAGCTGTCAAAGCATTCCATCACTGAAATTCTGTTTGTGTACTGACAGAGACATCAAATGCTGATTCCTTTCCAGCTGAAATGGAAAGATGTCTAGTACTGTACCCTCTGGGATAACCTCTCTCTCTCTCTTTCTCTCTCTTCATTCCCTTTATCCCAGAATGCCACACTTCATGTCTGCAGTGCACAGGCGGAAGTGCCAACAACTGCACTTCCTGTGTCCCGCCCTACATCCTCCAGGATGGCCAATGCGTCGCCAGATGTCCCCAAGGCTTCCACGTCCAGGACAACTCCTGCAAAGGTGAGAGCACTTCTAACACAACACCCTCCAGCTTGCTATTGACAGCAGTATATCAGTTTGTTACCTAGGCAACCACACGCCACCACCTCACACACATAAATCAAAGAAAGTGGAGAGGAACGTACCTGAATTTGAATTTGAAAAGCTCTGCCGTAATACCCTATTTGTTATACTCTGAAGATAAAACAACTCTAACACACAGGATTAAAACGCATTTGAAGTGAATTAATACGGAGCTTCGAGCAGTCGGAGAAACAGTCCTACTTTTGTCGCCCTTAGCATAGAAATGCTGTGCAATTTGTTGATATGATTCATTTTTTCATTAAGGCATATCAAAAAGGTATTCACAGAGCGTTTTTACCCACCGGGTTACCTTGAATTCTTCCAGGGAAAATTACCATTCTCGCCAAGTCTACTGTAAGAGCTTAGGATGAGAATGCATTTTAAGTTGCTACAAAAAAGTCATTTATTTCCACAGTTCACACGTATGGGGCAAAGCCTCTCCCTTTTGAAGAATCAGAGGTACTTAGAGTTAATCACCAACAGGGGCTTAGCAGCCCTTCTTGGCTTTTTCCTCATTCCCCTAATTTAATGAAATTAGCGAAAGGCCACGATTTGGTGTCACTTTAATCTTCAATTCATTAGCAAAGTCTGGTTTACGATCCCCAACCTCATTTGCAGTGAACTGGCTTTTGTGACCGTCTACATACAAAGTTCTCGGTTATCTCCAGTCTACTGTGAATGCATGGTGGTGCCACACAGGGTCTTGAGGACCACACGTTTAAGTGGTTCTCACAAAGATTAGCAACTTCAGGGGAGATTGTTGAGTCATAATATGTAAAATTACCTTATCTCATATTCAAATACATGAACTCCTTGCTTATCTAAAAGCAATGGTGATTATACTAATGCTGTGAATTGATGTTCAGCTGTAGTGAAACTGAAGTGACAGTACTCTAACCTCTCCCTCCTCTCCTCTCTCTCTAACCTCTCCCTCCTCTCCTCCTCTCCTCCCTTTGACCCTCCACTTCTCCCAGCATGCCATCCATCCTGTCTGGAGTGTTCGGGCCCGTCACAGGCGGACTGTGTGGCCTGCCCCCCCCTGGCCAACCTCCACAATGGCTACTGTGGCACCAGCTGTCCCGAGGGACAGTACCTCCACGCCGCAGGATACTGTGAGGGTGAGTGTGTGTGTGTGTGTGTGTGTGTGTGTGTGTGTGTGTGTGTGTGTGTGTGTGTGTGTGTGTGTGTGAGTATGAGTATGTGAGTGTGTGCGTCTGTGTGTGTGTGAGAAGTTAACCTGTTGAAGACCCCTTTGGAAGGAAACAGATTCTCATTATTACAGCGTAAGCTTTTTGTTGTGGTTCTATGTGGACGATTCTCTCTCTTCAGCCACTGTGTTATGACCCATTAAGATGAGTTTAACCCTATGAGTGGCAGGTGGGACCACATGGAGGCCAAAGGTAGGGAATACAGGGGCAATGTGGGCTGAAATGGAGGTGGTTAAGTCGTTTTCTGGGTAGACATTTTATAAAGGTGTCGGCTGCTGAACTGTGATTACAGAAGATGTAGAGAATGAGGTTCACCTTAAGGATGCTACAGTGACATTGCAATTGTAAACAAAACATAGCTTTAAAATGTGGTTAAAACTCTATCAAAAAATGATTTTCATGATCTCATGGACTCGGTCTATGAAATTGAATGAGAAAAAAGTGTTGTGGAGCCCACTGTGTTATTTTAAATTACAGAATTGACACCTTGAAATGAACTTAGTCACAGAGGGGAAGGAAACTTGAGGAAAGAACTTGCCAATGTGATGAGAAAGGTTATTTATAACCAATCCACTCTCTCTCCCTTGCTGTTAATTTGAAAAGATGATAGTGTCTTTGCCAAAGAAAAGTGATAAACTACCCTACACAGATGAATTGGGAATATGAGATTCAATGTGCGTGTGCACAGGCCTTACTATCACTATCTCCCTTGATTGAATTTGAAATTAATTCTACCTATCTGAACTCCCTGGTGCTGATAAAGCACTCCCCCCTTAGGGAACCAACACAGCCTCTGAGTGTGGAGTTGAGGGGGTATGTAAACAAAAGTGAGCAAAAATATATCCATTTTAATTACATTTTCATTTTACTGTTGTGTTAGGGGGGGGCGAAAATGTAATTAACCCCCCCCCCCCCCCCCCCCTTCCTCAATCTCAAATTGATTGTTCTCAGACAAACTTTTATGTTAATAAAAGATGCCTTGTGGCACTTATGGGGTATTGAAATACTGTGTTCATCTTTTCTGCATGGCTTGACACTCATATCACCCCCCCCCCCCCACCACCACCCCCTACCCACCCACCCACCCAAACACCCCCCTCAGATACCCACCGAACCCCCCCAAACCCCCTTCACTTCTTACGCAACTTTCTAATAGAGTAGGGTTCATGTTCTCTATAATGACACTAGGGTGACACAGAAAAAATGGAATTGGATGGCTTATTATTAGCTGTCTCTCTCTCCCCCCCTTCTGCTCCTGTTCTTTACTCCTGAGTTAGTTACTGCATGGTTGATGCAATCGACGCACATTAGATTATTAGTTCTGACATTCTAGCCAATTGAGGCTGCAAATAGCACTAGTGCTTTCCTCAAAACGATTCTCCCTCTCTCCCCCCTCTCTCCCCCCTCCGCTCTCTCTTTTGATGCATCTTTTATCTTTGCCACTGAGCAGAGACGTGTGTGCTTAGCAGCGGGGGGTATTCAGATTATAGTTCTTTCAATTGAGCTTAACTAAATGTGCTATTAGGATCTTAAAGCAGCTACACATGACATATACACTGTGCAACAGCATATGGCTTTAGAATTCTGCAGGGATTGTGGAGCGATATTGTTTAAACCGAGGAAGGATATACAGGAAATAAAGGTTAAAACAAACTCACTTATATTCTGGAGGCTTTTCAAGAAGATAAAGGGGGACTCACTTATATTCTGGAGGCTTCTTAAGAAGATAAAGGGGGGACCACAAGACCTCAAAAGACATAATTACAGTACTGAGCTACATGACTAGAATTCCCTCCTTTTCGAAGTTGTAGGGGTGCCCCAAGGTGCTATTCCCAAACCAGTCTACTTTTCAGGAAAAAAGCCAATTGACTCTCTCCTGTTGCAAGGTGACCCTGAAACTACACTGGGATTATGGTAAACAGGTCTTAAACGCTTGTTTAATATTTAATGGATCAAGCGGGAATAAATTCATGGGCTGCAATCTCTCCCGGCTCAGTTTAATCTTTGACGGGGCCCTCCTGTGTATCTCTCTCTAAATCTTTCATCAGGCCTCACTCTTTAATAGGAAGAACCAGCATAGTCTAATTGCAATCATATATTTATATAAACCACTGCTCTCTGTCCCTGAAGCTGTCTTAGCATTCAACACCAAAGCTATTCGTTGTAATGGTATGAGTATCAGTTTGAAAGTGTAGAATGATATACAGTACAGTACATGGCCTGCCTGAGTGTTTACCATTTTTTTTAGACATTGTTAGAGGTTGTTTGTTTGAGAACACTTTAGAGTGCTGTGTGACGTTCACACGGGACAGTTTCAGAAATGAATGCTTATTTTATAGATGTAAATGGGTTTCCATTGTTGTAAACGCTTTAACATATCTGCTTGTTGGTAGAATATGTTTCAGGCAGTGTAAAGGCAGATTTGGTAGACTTCACACTCTGTCTTTCTAACACAAAATGATACTGCCATATACGATGTAACTGAGCAATAGAACTTAAAGTGTAGCACACAAAAAAGAATGGCCAGTAACAATCAATACCATTTTATTTTTATAGCCCATTTCAGTCTCTGCAGACAATATGCGGTAGCTGTTCTAGTTCTATCTCTGGTGTTGTAAGTGCTTTTGTTGGGTAGATACTGTCAGTTAGTCTTTACAGTGCTTATATGGAGGAATGCTGATTATATATAATGTGATAGGATATGGTGTTGATATGAAATGATAGGGAGTAGTGTTGTTGTCTTAAGTGTGTAGATTTTGGCCCCAGTTCAAACAGAGAGCCGGGCAGGTGCCACATTGAGAGAGAAGGAGAGTGGCACAGTAGCGAATATGTGTGAAACCATTTCATGCTTATGGCCTTCCTGTGCTAATTAACACACCACATGATGCTGACACATTAATGCTAATAACACACACACACACACACACACACACACACACACATAAAACGAGAGGTTCTCTGATTCATCCACTCCCCTCCACTATAAATCATTTCCACAAAGATATGGAGAGGATCAAGAGCAGGATACTTAAACAACATTACATAAACGTGAAAACAGAGTCAGTGCTATTAGGCAACTGTTCTCAGTAATACACCCCTCAGAGAGTATGATGGACAAATACGACAGACAATCCCTGAATTTCAGCCTTCATATGTTACAGCACCGCACCGTGTATATTATATTTCACTGTTTCATTTGATCCTCTTTCCACCCAAACAATCCTCGTCCTCATAAGTGTCCTCTTCCATCTCTATGCAAATTCAAACTAAAGGAGGAAAGTTTGAGTATGTTTTATCACCACTTTCATCCTCTGGAATACCCTCCGGATCCTTCCTTATCTGTCCCCGTCACCTGGCTGGCATAATCGCCTGTACCCAGAAAGCCCTGGTGTTGTTCTTCTCAAGATAGGCATCTGAGCATCACAGACTCCCTCAAGGTGTCTACCGACCCTGCCAGCCAAGTACGACCCTGAACCATCAGATAAACAAGAAAGGAGGTATTCCTTATCATTCAGTATCACACACATTTTTTGGGTGACCGTGCTCTGTCCGTGCTGGGCGTGTGTGTGTGAGTGTGTGTGAGTGTGTGTGTCTGTGAGTGTGTGAGTGTGTGTGTGTGTGTGTGTGTGAGTGTGTGTGAGTGTGTGTGTGTGTGTGTGTGTCTGTGAGTGTGTGAGTGTGTGTGTGTGTGTGTGTGTGTGTGTGTGTGTGAGTGTGAGTGAGTGTGTGTGTGTGTCTGTGAGTGTGTGAGTGTGTGTGTGTGTGTGTGTGTGTGAGTGTGTGTGTGTGTGTGTGTGTGTGTGTGTGTGTGTGAGGCCTGTTAATGGGGTCTTATTGTGTGTAACCTGTGTCCTCTTTTCCCCTCTTCCCAGGATGCGGTGGGGAGTGCCAGCGCTGTGCGGCGGACCTCCAGACGGGAGTAGGAAGTGTGTGTCTCTGGTGTAAGGTGCCCAGGACCTTGTTGCTGGGCGACCACTGTGTCCGTCACTGTCACCAAGGATACTACGCCTGGCACGGAGCCTGCAAGAGTAAGTTTGGCTGTTGCATGGCTTTTGCTGTGGGCGTGACGGGCTGTATTTTTATTTAGAAGTTCCCATTATCATCATCATTTTCATCATCAATCAAACAGATTTGAATTCCACAGAGTTACAGCACACTTACCAAAAAGCATGCTTCTCATTCTTGCCATCATCATCTTCATTATCCCCACCGTAGTTTTAGTTTCCAGTAAGTCTTCCCAGACAGCAGCTGCCTGCACCATTAGCCAGTGTAAATCCCCCTATATTCTCCTCTATTCAAACACTGCATTAGCTTAGTGGGCAGTGGAGCATTCCATAGAGATTAAGCAGCAGATGAGCATTTGAACCTTTCGGCTTTACTCTCGGCCCAGGGGTCTCATTTGGACTACAGCCCCCATCACTCGCCATGCTGGGCCCTGGAGTCCTCGTAAAACATGGCTATATCTCTTTTAAAAGCCCCATAATCACTCTCCCCTTTCGCAGACTGTTCGATAGTGCTCGTCTGTGCTTTCAAAGTTTTAGTTCAGACCAGGGGTATGGAGGCGGTGCATTTGCTTCTCTCTTGTTCTCAAGATGGAGTGTTCTGTCGATATTAGATTTGTGTCTGGCTGATACCTATCGGTACAAGCAAGGATCCATTTTTACCTTAGAGCGCCATATCAGGGGGAGCAGGTGTAAACAAGGTCAGGACATGTCAGAAGGGAACAGAAATAGTGTTTTAAAGTGTTGTCAGATTGCCAGAGAGAGATGCCAAAGACAATAGAGGTGAGAGGGAAAAGCAATATTAGGCTTTTCAATAATATGTTACTCCCTGTATTGATTTAAGCTGAGGTAGAATGAAATGATTTTATTCATTGGTTCTAGTGAATGTGCCTTAAGAGTCTTCAATTTCAATTCCCATTTAAATGCACATAATTATTATAATAAAGTACCGCATCATGTTTTGTAATCCTTTAAATCACAGTAGCTACAATACTACTTTATTATCCTATAAAACACAGTAGCTACAATGTGACTTTATCGTCCTATAAAACACAGTCGCTACCATGCTATTTATCATCCTATAAAACACAGCTACAAAACACGATGTGGTACTGCGTTATAATAATTATGTGCATTTAAATAGAGCTGGACCAACAAATTAATTTCGGAAATGTTAGCTGTATATGAATGCTAGCCATTTCCACTCGATGTACACCTTTTTAAACTCTTAAGTTGGTCGTTACAATGTTACATGTATATTTTTTCTCTCCCAGGATGCCATTCTTCCTGTGAGGGCTGCAGTGGGGAGGGGCCTCTGTCCTGTACTTCCTGCCCCACCGGTTGGGTCCTGCTGCTCTCAGGGCTGTGTGCCCCCAGCTGTCCCCTGGGTTACTATGCCGATGGTGACAGGGTGTGTCGAGGTAAGCATGTGCTCTTGCCTTAGCAGCACTCCCTCACACACACACACACACACACACACACACACACACACACACACACACACACACACACACACACACACACACACTTAAAATACTACATTTCCAAGTCTTGCTAGAGCGGAGGTTCTTTGATCTTATCTTTATGAGCAGTCAGAGTGATATGATTGGCCAAGTGACTCTCTAACACCCACGAAAAACTAAATTCAGAAGATCCCACAAAAAGAAACAAACATCTACTGAAGGATAACATTATTACACACTCTATCGAGGAAACGGGAAAGGAACTGTACTTCTGTCTCTGACCTGAAGATGTTGTTCTTCCGTAGTTGGCAGTCGGAAGTATCTGGTGAAATATGGCCGACCACTGAAAACTAGATATATCTAATACTGTATATCTAACTAGACATCGGAGGATGGGTTCATTGTAATGTATGGAATGGAATGAGGAATGGTATGAAACACACCATTCCTCATGTATTTTGCTACCATTCCTCACTCCATTCCATGCATTACAATGAGCCCATCCTCCGATGTCTACCTCCACCAGCCTCCCCTGCTGTATATCTAACGGTTGTTCTCTGTGGTTTTACAGCGTGCGGCAGCCAGTGTCTGACATGTGACGGGGCGGGAGTGTGTACGTCCTGTCGAGACCCTGGCAAGGTGCTGCTGTTTGGAGAGTGCCAGTATGACAGCTGTGCCCACCAATACTACCTCAACACCACCACCCAGGCATGCAGAGGTAAATGGGGGCACAGCGCCCAACACTCATGGCACCGATGTGGGCCAGGAGAGAACCGGAGTGATTATACTGTAGGCCTACATCAGGATTTGATCGGATTAGGATAGAATTAAAGATTAAATAGCAGTTTTCATATTCACTCTCTGTTATGTTATGGTTACATGAAGCCGAAATCATGTCCGAACTGATAAAACAGGAAATTACTCCGTACTCCAAATGCACTGCACCAAGCCCTTTATCTGAGGAGAAAAAAATGCATCTTAATGAGATTTTCCCTAGTATTGGACCTCTAAGCAACCCCGCTCCCAAAGAAGCCATCCACTTCACACTTCTTATACAGGATTACGGCTACGCTAACCGCTAGTGCGGGAGAGGAATTTGATTTCCTGGGAGACAGGCTAGCGGCATGGAGGAGAAAGAGGGCAGCTGTTGCCTTACACCTCAGCAGGTGTCCCACCGGCAGTTAGTCAATAGCACTCTTGTTTATCCCCCGAGCTATCTGAAAAGTCCCTCTGAACCTTGGGTGAACCGCCGCATAGATTGAAGCAGGACTTCCATTAGCTATGCTAGCTATAGCCGCCGCTGCTGTTGTTGTTGTTGTTGTAATTATTCTGCCTGGCTAGGTTATGGGAATGTTGCTGTAAGGACAATCAGAATTGGAGATGAGGAGGTTGTGTGTTGAGCTTCTCACACAAACAATGGAAACAAGTTGAAGCAAGAAGGATTGTGTAGTGACTTTGTTTATGCCAGAGATACCCTCTGGGCATTTGAGATTGTGTCACAGTGGTGCAACAGTCAAAGCTGATGTTGTACAATGGTCGTGACAGTATTGTTTTTAAACGTCAAAAACAATGAAAACGATGGAGCTCTGTTGCTATGTTGGATTGGATTGACATCACATATTTGATGGTTGTTGATTAGTCATATGTTGGTTGGAGGATGGAATGGTAGTGGGAGTGAGTTTGCGTGCAGCACCTACAGTTTGTCATGAATGTGAAATGGGGTCATGGTGAGTCAGGTGTGAGCTGATTGACCCCCTGCAACTTATGCTGTGACTTCATTGACTAGGTTGACATTTTTTTTCTGACAAGCATGGGTCAGAAGACTACAAAAGGGCCACACTCTGCCTCTCTGTGTGTCTCTGTGTCTCTGTGTTTCTGTGTGTGTGTGTGTGTGTGTGTGTGTGTGTGTGTGTGTGTGTGTGTGTGTGTGTGTGTGTGTGTGTGTGTGTGTGTGTGTGTGTGTGTGTGTCTCTCTCTCTCTCTCTCTCTCTCTCTCTCTCTCATTCTCTGACTTTATCAAACTTTCTGTCTTTCTTCCCCCCTTTCTCTCCTACCTATCCTTTGTTCTCTGAATCCTCCACCCTCTCTCATTCTCCTACCCTCTCTCTTCCCCTCTCTGGTCTCTTATCTGTGCGTCTCTCACTCTCATCACCCCTCTCTCTCATCCCTCTCTCTCTGTCTGTCTCTCTCTCTCTCTCTCTCTCTCTCTCTGTCTCTCTCTCATCCCTCTCTCTCTGTCTCTCTCTCTCTCTCTCTCTCTCTCTCTCTCTCTCTCTCAGAATGTGATTGGAGCTGCAATGCCTGTAAGGGGCCCCTGCGGACCGATTGCCTGCAGTGCATGGAGGGATACGTGCTCCAAGGGGGCGTATGCATCCAAGGCTGTTCCCCGGGGTCCTACCAGGAGGGAGAAAGATGCCAGAGTCAGTGCCTGAATGTTATCATTTGACTTCTTAATTGAATGTTTTTGTCTGTTTAACTTAATCTGCAAAGTATGAGTGTAGACATTTTAGACTTCTCTCTTCATACAGTACTTGTGACAATTTTCGGAATGATTAGCATATTCCCTTTTCACATTCTGTCAATCGAAAGCTGGCACAGTAGAGTTACATTGTTTATCTCCCATATTCAATCCAAACATACCTTATTCCAGTGCCAGCCTCCATTGAAGAGGAGCCTGGCAGTGCCCTCTGCCAATACAACAGTGTCAGTGCCAGCGTGTTGGCAGCCAGACTCATACTGCCTGTATGTGTGCTCTGTCTCCTTCTGTGCCAGGCTGTGACGACCACTGTGAGGAGTGCCAGGGCCCTGGCCAGTGTGGGCTATGCCAGCCCCCCTATGCCACTCTACAAGGCCAGTGTGTGCTGGAGTGTGGCAGGAAATACTTTCTGGATGCTTCTGTGCAGCTCTGTACACGTAAGGGAATCTCCATACAGTAGAAAGCCAACATAAAGGTCCAGTATGTTCATTTGAGCTTTAAAATGGTGCTAAATGGCCATGATAAATCAGTACAGACAAGTCTTCTAATGGACATGTAATTCAGTCAAAAACAAAGCGCCTTCTAAAATGTGGTGTCGTGGTCGAGCACTGGCCTTTACTGACCATTTTTAGTTTTGTTTGTATACAAGAATATGCACACAATTCCCGCTATAAGAAAACCCAGCATAGGTACGTTTTCATATTAACCGTGCGGCCAGAGAGGGCAGCAAGGCATGTTTCAACTTTAACAGATTCATATTCAGTCATGTTTGGGCAAATGTGTCAAATTCATCAAATGGATGACATGCTATGTTAGACGATATGAATGTGAATAGATATATTGGTTTGGCATTGAATGAAAGGATTTCGTACACTAAGATCTGTCAGCCTTGTACAATGTACTTTTGATACAGACATATTCTCTCTTTGGTTTCTGAGAATAAAGACGTTGACATAGAATTGGTTTCTGAGAGAGAGAGAACAGAACAGTCTCTTGAATAATGGTCACGTCTCAACTGTTTTGGTCTTTTTTTCCCCAGCATGCTCTGCTGACTGTGTGGAGTGTGAGGGGATTGGACGGTGCAGAGTGTGTCGTGAGACCACCTACCTGAGGGATGGCTACTGCTCTCCCGACTGTGGACATGGTTTCTATGCCGACAAGAAGACCAGGACCTGCCATGGTAAAACATTCACTCTACGGAACATAGAGGAGTGTACTGCTAGATGATCTCTCACCCTCTCTTATAATGGAGATCAACTCTGTCTCTCTTTCTCTCTCCCTCTCCCTCTCTCTCTCTCCCTCTCCTTCATCCACCTCTCCCCTTCATAGCAAACAAACACACCCCGACCCTCCACATCAACGGCTCTCTCCTGGTCCCCATCGGTGGGACTAGACCTCTGGGCCTCAGCCTGGTCTCTGTCCAGGACCCTGATAGCCCCCCAGAAAGGCTGCTGCTCCAGTTGCTCCAGACCCCCAGCAATGGCAGGCTGGTCCGCGTGGAAGGGGACAGGGAGACAGCTCTGGCTAAGGAGGACTCCTTCACCTGGGCCCAGCTGAAGAGCGGAGATGTCCGGTTCAGCCACAACAAGGAGAACGCCAAGTAAGTGCACTTTATAGTGTCTGGGATAGCGAATATGCTAAAGGATGGTTCAAGGATGGTGTGTGTGTACGTGTGCTTGTGTGTGCTTGTGTGTGCGTGCGTGTGCGTGTGTGTGTGCGTGAGTGTGCTTGTGTGTGTGCGTGTGTGTGTGTGTGTGTGTGTGTGTGTGTGTGTGTGTGTGTGTGTGTGTGTGTGTGTGTGTGTGTGTGTGTGTGTGTGCATGTGTGTGCGTGTGCGTGTGTGTGTGTGTGTGTGTGTGTGTGTGTGTCTAAGCGGCACACTTACTCTTCAGAGGACTAGATCACAAGCCTGCTGGAAGCTTGAGCTCCCAAAATATTTACCAGAGCAATTTATTGGTGTGAGATCAAAAGTTAGTTTCCTCTTTCTTCCCTGCATTCATTAAAGAAGTCCTTCATCTATAATTAATCCTCCAAAAATATCAGAGTCGTTTAGAGGCAGTGCATAAAGTCTGGCCTGGAAACATGGCTCATATTTCTGCCTTACTTTAATTCTGCATTTTACACTGTAGACTAGACTACATTTTGAATTAAATTATAGTTTATAGCCTCGAAAGACGAATAAAGTGGTGACTCATCGCACATTGTTGTCAGTAATTCAAAGTAATTGAGGAGTTTTATTGGAATTTCATTGTCATGAAAAAAAGCAATCAAATTCTGCAAAAGGAATAATAAGGTGCAACGAGACTACAGAGATTAACGGGACGGCGGTTACGGTTACATTTGCAAAAGCAAGTAAAATACGACATAATGTTGTTGATTACGTAACGATATCTGATGGCACAGTATGACGCCGTAATAACAACCCAAATAGTCTCTGTATCGCTGGGTAATGGTTTGGCTGTATGCCATACTGTAGACTGCACCCAGGGATTTCTGGGTAATGATACTTGCTTTGATGATGCTGACATGAGAGGTGAGAGGAGGCGATGCCCTGTCTTCTCTTCCCCAGCCCTACAGAGGTGATTAAAGCTAATGACTAACTTCTGGGCTCCCTTCCTGGCCTCATTCTCTCAGCGTCTCTCTCTCTCTCTCTCTCTCTTTCTCTTTCTCTCTCTGGTCTCCCTAGCCTCTATTCCCTCCCTGGCCTCATTCTCCCAGACTCCCCTAGCCTCTACAGCCTCCCTGGTCTCTCTCTCTCCCAGACTCCCCCTGGTCCCCCAGCCTCCAGACTAAAGGCCCGCTCCATCTATTTTCACCTCAGGATACTAGTCACCAAGCCAACCAGAGAGAGATGAAGGAACAGCTGTGTTGTTCATCTGTGTTTGCGCACTGTTTGTCGCCTCTATTCTTCTTCTCATGCTGTCTTATTTTCTCTCATTGCGCAGTGTTTTTTCTCTCTCTCTCTCTCTCTCTCTCTCTCTCTCTCTAATGAGCATCTGTATGTGTCTGTGTTGTTCCAGGAATGGCCAGTTCATCCTGCGTGTCTCTGATCCCCAGCTCTTCTCCCAACCAGAAACTGTTCATGTCCAGGCGGTGTCCATGCAGGTACATGTACACCACAAACTACACTTACTGCATTGTTCAGAGCACACTTAAAAAAGAGGCCTGGGTCACAGGGTTTTTTGTTTGTTTTAGTTTTTCCCTAAAAAAATAAAGGTTAAACAAAGTACATACAATTTAAAAAAAAACACACACTCCAAAACATCCTTACACACACGCATTACAAAGCACAGCAGACTACGCCACACTTCCACACACTACAACTTTCCACTTCCACCTCACCGATCTTCCCAATCTTTACTCTCCTCTCTGGTGCTCCACCCACTCTGATATAAAGCCAGGTTTTTGATTGGCTCTTCCCAGGGCTGCTGCAGACAGTGATGGAGTGGAACAGGCAGTTGCCCGTGTCAAAGACATGGGGAGATACTCACAAGGGAGGGGATGTGCGAGAGAAAGAGAGAGTTAGAGAGAGAGGGATAAAGAGAGAGAGAAAGTCAGTGTAAGTCAGACTCTGGAAGTTTGTGATGTGTGTGTGTGCCCGCGCGTGTGTGCATGCGTGCATGAGCGAGTGAGTGCATGTAGACCATAGAGGGAATATGTGAGTCTGTGAGAGTTAGGGAGAGAGACAGACTGAGAAAGTAAGGCCACGGAAAAATGTGCCCTTTCAGACTGAGCAGAGGTAGGGAGGACATGTAGGTAGGGGGGGCCAGGTACCCTGAGCCCCTCTGTCGTTCTGTCTGACACAGAGACTGCTAATGAGATGGAAAAGTGAGGATTGGCAGGGGATTTGTTCAGAGCTTTGACATGGTGCTTCGTTCTTTTGTTACCTCCTGTCTCCTGCTCTGCATACTATTCTGCTACTTACAATACCTGCAGAGATTTGCACTCTCGGGGGACTTGTCTATGTCAGTGACCTCGAGAGTTGAACAGCACCCAGTGAAACTCAAGTAGCCTGGGCAGGAGATAGCGTGCTGTCTGCCTGTCTGCATGTCTGCCTGCCTGCCTGTTTGTCTGCATGTCTGTCTGTCCGTCTGTCTGTCTGCATGTCTGCATGTCTGCATGTCTGCATGTCCATGTGCATGTCTGCTTGCCTGTCTGTCTGTGTGCATATCTGCCTGTCTGTCTGTCTGTCTGTCTGTTTGCATGCCTGTCTGTCTGCCTGCCTGCCTGCCTGTCTGCCTGCCTGCCTGCCTGTCTGTCTGTCTGTCTGTCTGTCTGTCTAGGGTCTATAAGAAAGGCACTATAATTTGGCAGATCTCTACTCTGACATTCTATACTGATGAATGATACATTGTACTATACCCAAATTACATTTTCCTGTACCTCAGAATAGATTTTCTGAATACCCCATACAGTACATGTTAGAAGTCCAAAAGTTGTGAAAGGAGTTTGGATGTCCTCCAAAAGTTTGGACCCCCCCAACCCCCACCTATCTGTATTCATTTTGTGGAATGATAAGCAGGCCTGAAATCATTTGTCAAACCCAGGATATTGGCAATGTCACGCTGTGTCCCAGGGGTGGTCTGTTCTATGCCTCTCTCCAAAGGGAGTTGAGGATCCTAGCTGTCGTAGCGTAATAGCGCAGTGGCAAGGCTCACAGCCAGGGGGGAAATTGACTTCAGAAACCAACCGTTCTGCCATCTTGCTCCTGAATCCGGTCCAAAATGAAAACGACACGAAAACGACTGTAGGAAGCCAACATACATTTTTTTTTTTTCATCCTCCTTTAAGTATGATAGAGTGCTGAGGGGCCAAGGTGCTGACAGCCTAAATATGAACCGGAATCGTTCCCTCGTCTTTAAACACGGAAAAAGTTTGCCTGTGTGTGTGTGTGTGTGTGTGTGTGTGTGTGTGTGTGTGTGTGTGTGTGTGTGTGTGTGTGTGTCAGGGGATTTCATAAGTGGCTGGGGGGTCTTATAGCTTCGCGAACTGCCATGTTGTAGCATGCAGTAGCCACCCAATTGACAGCGAGCATATCCAATGGGTTTGTTTTCCCTACGCTCTGAGCCGGAGCAAGACTCCCCAGCCACAAAAGGGGTGAGTGAGTCGCCTGGCTGTCAGAGATAAAGTGCTTCTGCAGTCTTCCAGGACCTAGCAGTGGTCCTGGGGCCAGCTCCCTGTAGCTTACTTGGAGATGAGGGAGACCCTGATAACCCCCCCCTCCCTTGTATTTTATGCTGGGTTTGACAGGACGGTGAATATCAATTTCCCCAGAGGTCTGTAGGGGACGGGACGGATGAGACTTAGCAAGTCATCCTTCTTTCTCGTTTGTGTCAAAGCCAGTAGCAGGTCCCTCAAGCTTCTGCTAAAAGAACTGGACCAGAGCCAAAATGGAGCCCTATATCAGCCAAGGGGCCCTGAACTGCAGTACAGAGCTCTGCGGCTGGGTCGACCACGCTTGATTTAGCCTTGCGCAGAGTTGCGCCGTACACCTCTGTAGGACGGACCATGTATCATTGTCTCTGTATCCCCCCACTGCTCGCTCCTAACAAATGCTTGACAGAGGGAAAAAAGAAATGAGCTATAGCCATTTGAATTGGGTTCTTTTTTATGTGTACTGTATATGCCTGTGCCTGACTCTCAAACACAGCAGGCCCTACCTCACTGTAGGTGGTCTCCTGTTTTGACACTCTTTAAATGAGTGTGGAAGAGAGATTACGCTTCTAAACTCTGTTTATCCTTGACGGTATGCAGCAGTTCAGGTAGATCCAAGTAGGGCTCGGGGAGACGGAGCTTAACCTCTCGTTATTTTTTATCTTCACATACATTGGAAGCGGGAGACGATAGGCCATGTTTCACCCTGTGTGAAAATATTTATTTTCATAGACAGTTGGGGCCCCTCAGGGATGTCTCAGCCCTCCCTCCACTTTTACAATCAGTGGTAAAGTGTTGAAACATTGCCCTTTTTTACCGTCTGAGCCCATTCTGTTTCTGTTGGTATTGCGTCCTCCTGAATTCCATTATCTATCATTCAGTTTGGTAAATTAGCTCTGATTGAAATGGATTTTACCTCATCTCTATCTCATTCCTCTGATGAGTGACTCATTTTCTGGTTTTCCACTTTAAACTCCGTTTTCACCTACAAGAGTTGTAATGTTGTTTACTCTGGACTTGGGGCCAATTTATTGTTAATGGTACTTTGTTATCTAAAAAAAAAAAAGTCTAATTCAATAAATGGGACAGTAGCTGACCCCACGTACTTTCCACTCTTCTATATCACGTAGCCTCCACAGATTGTGACCCACAATCCTTTGCTGGTGGACCGAGGGGAGACGGCGGCCATCTCTAAATCGGTCCTGCAGATTGAGGACCCAGACAACGCCCAGGATGTCCTGGTCATGGTTCTGGCCCCGCCCCAACATGGCCAACTGACCCGTCTCCATGGTGACCGTGCACTGACACAGTTCAAGCTGGAGGAGTTGTCACGGGAACAGCTGCAGTACGTCCATGATGGATCGGAAGGGGAACAAGACGGAATGCTGCTGCAGGTTAATGATGGACACAGCTACCAGAATATTCTCCTACAGGTCAACATCGCCCATAAGGTAGGCCGGACTATATCACTATTCAAGAATAACACAGGCCTTGATTCACAGCAATTTTTAACCCGTCTTCTTAACCCTAACCCTTACCTTAACCCTAACTGTAACCCTAACCAATTCCTAACTTTAACCGTAATTTCAAACTGTTAGCATTAGCAACTTCTGGGTTAGCGAAAACGGCCGACCGCACAAACAGCAAATGACATCAGAGCCAACGATAGCCCTGAATCTTATCATGTTGTAGCTTTAATTCTCGGACTGTCTTACCTCCTACATGTTTTTTTTTTACTTTGTTGCTTGCCTATGTTTTGTTATAATGAATGGCTTGTTTTTTGCAACAACAAAAAAAGTTAAAAAAAAAAAATGTTTTTACCAAAACCTATTTGCCTGAGGATCAAACTTTTTCTACTGTATATTGACACTAGTTGTTACAATCAAACTTGCTCTATATTAACTTTATATTGACATTTGACTTTCATAGTCAATTGTATGCGATATAATTCACTAGGTAGATAACTTAAGCGTAAGACCAGGGCATTATAAAGGCAAACATTATGAGCTCTATCATCGCTATTATTGAGAGGCTGAGATAATTATCTGACAATAACACAGAGAGAGGCCACCGTGAGAGAGGAGCCTCTTGTGTCTCGTTTGGCATGACCTGCGATTGGCAACCCCCCCCCCCCCCGACCCCCCTCATTATCAACCCCCAGTGGAACAAGGCAGGACCTGCCTCTATTGGGGGAGATGTCTAGACAGATAGCAGCAGAAAGACAAGACATATCCAGGCTACACTCCCAGGCTGTGTCCCCTGCAGGCATCTTGTCTACCCCCCCCCCCCCACAGACCCTCCACCTGCCTGCTTGCCTGCCTGCCTGCATCTCTCACCTCTCTCTGGGGAGGTCCCAGGGCCTGGATCATGTTACATACACACACAAGACACACACAAGTACAGGATAATATAGACAAACACACACACACGCACATGCACACACAAAACACACACACACACACACACACACATACACACACACACACACACACACTCACATTATCACACTTCTACGCATGTAGACATATACAAACACACAATTCCCCAACACACACACACACACACACACACACACACACACACACACACACACACACACACACACACACACACTTTTATTTAAATGCAGTTCAACAGGCAGCCATTGTGCAGACGTTGTAAACTAGCATTGACCGACATCAGACAAGTCATGTAATTCAGACCGTCCTCTCTTCTTCTCCGTCACTGTAAATCAATATTCCTGTTTCCTCTCTCCCATATTCATTCCCTGTAAAACCTCCTGATGTTGCATTCTGTCAAAGCAATGCACTAGATATAAGACTGGGGATAGACACCAGACATAATGCGAACCGAAGCCTCTTGATATATGAGGACGATTTCGGGTGCATATATCAATAGTCAGGAGTGGCTTCCGCTTCTACTCTCCTCCCATTTCGCCTAATCTGATCTGAGTGGACTGGACAGGTGAAAGCTAAATCCCCAGCTAACTTTCCTACACATTGCTTTCAACTCATCCTGTCTCGTCAGATCAGCACACAGGAAGCAGACCCTCCTAAAACTTTCAATTATTGAGATGCACCACTCCCCTCTAAATCAACGCCTCCAGCGGCAGCGAAGAGTGCACACACTGTGTCAATCTCTTCTCACGTTTCATCACACTTCACTCTGCCATTACCATGTTTGGCACTCACTCTCTCAACTCTTTACCTCGCCACCCTAACAGCTGGCAGTGGTGCCAAGCTGTGCCCGGAAAACAAAAGGGCTCCAGAAAGACGGATCACTGAGGCGAGGAGAGTAACTAGCCTTTAATGACCTAGTGATGGATGGCTTTTCTCCAGAGAGGACTCAGGCCTTTCTGCGGTCAGCATTGTTGCCTCCCGGGAAGAAAAGGGACCTTTGGCTTTCAGTTACAGTACATTTTGGGAAGAACTTGTTGAGGGTCTCTGTACGGACTTTTGGTTTATTTTGTTCCCCGGCAGTGTGTGGGAATTATGGATTTTGATTGGCCGGCAGGCTCAAAGGACCAATTGCTAAGCTTGTTATTTGATATCAAGGGAGGCTAGGTGGTTTATTATGTTTATAACTGTACTTTTAGGTTGGTCCTGTCCTGTCATGGAATTTTGCACACCTGTTTTTAGCATTTATCGAAAAAATGTGGTTTCTGCAGTAAATTATCACGTTTATGACGGAGACTATGATAACTGTGGATTGGGTCTTCAATCTTGATTTAAAATCACCTTCAAATCTGTAGCGACTACTTACTTTCGAGATTTGCTGAGTCATTTGGGACGTAATAGCGGCCATTTTTAATTTCTGCTAAATTGGAGCCACTGTGACATTGCTGTAGTATTCACTCTGAGTCTGCCCCTCCTCTACAGCTGTGACAGGCTAGCTCACCCTGCGGACTCCATTTTCTCTCCGATGAGTTATTAAAAAATGAGGAATGACAGTGTCATTACAATTGCATTAGCATCACATCACTTTAACAGCCCAGTGTTTTATAGATTCTTTCTCAGTTCCCCGTCTATCTCATACAGTATGATTTGGTCTTTTGTGGACACCGGCCAAAAACTCTCCTCCTCTCTTCTTCTTTTTCAATCCCTTACCCCCCGTTGGCTGGCTCTGAGCCTGGTGAGATTGTGTGAAGCTCAGTGTGCTGAACAAATTACCCCCAGTGCGACATCTATACATCAAGGCCCCAAGATTGGTTTGGATTTTGGAGTGGAGTGAAGCCAAGGTATATTCCTGAAAGCGAATCATCATAGTTTTGATCCTTGTTCTTGAGTTGACCTTGATGGTTGTCTTTAATGATTGATTTTGTCCTCCTGTGTTCCAGTGTTCTTCAGAAAAGCAGGCCTATACTATCTGGTTGCTGACTCTGAGCTTTCCCACCGCTGCTAATACGCTACTACAATATGCTATGATTTTCTCACCCCGGGCCAGAGATGGGCTTGGTTATTATCTTTTCTGGCAAATTTCTCCAACTCTGCTACCCCACACATATCTATTTGCCGTCATTATGACCTGCTGAGAATGCCAGACTGAGCTTGAAGTTGGGGTTGTTTTCAGGGAGATTCTGACATTTTGACATTTTGACATTTTTCATGGAGGTCTTAGGTCTTAGGTTGTGTGAAAAGGATTGTGCATGTCCCTCAATACATTATTTTATATTGTATTGTATCAAAGGTGTATTGTAACTCATTGTGTGTGTGTGTGTGTGTGTGTGTGTGTGTGTGTGTGTCTGTGTGTGTGTGTGTGTGTGTGTGTGTGTGTGTGTGTGTGTGTGTGTGTGTGTGTGTGTGTGTGTGTGTGTTCTGGTTGTACAGAACGCCTACTTTCCTCATGTTCTGTCGGTGCCCATGACCTGGGTGAGAGAGGGGGGCATGGTGAGGCTGGGTAAGAAGTACCTCAAGGCTGAATATAAGGGGGCCAGTGATGAAGAGATCCTGTACACCATAGTCCCCTCCAACGGAAGCCCTCAATACGGTACATAGGCTTTTTAAATTGCTCCTCTTTTTTTTCTCATTATGCAGTGTTCAGCTATTAATGATATGAATTTTTAGGAATATTTCTCCCACCTGCCGTTTTCAATTAAATTCCTTGCCCTTTCTCCTCCTCTTTCCTTTCATCAATCCCTTGTTTCTCACTCTTCCCTGTCACCTTCCCCCCCCTCTCTCCCTCCCTCCCCCCAGGTGAGGTGGTGTTGGTGGCCATGCCAGCCGATGGCCCGGTGGAGGGTTGGCACCCCTCTCCCGAGGACAGGAGCTCCACGCCCACCAGCTCCTTCACTCAGCAGGACGTGAATGAGGGCATTGTGTGGTACCGCCACTTTGGCGTAGGGGCACACAGCGACACCTTCCAGTTCCAGGTGAGTGCTGTGCCCGCACTGCCCGCCACTGCCAGCCTTGGACTGAGCACCAGCTGCTGCAGGCAGAATGCGCGAATGGTCTCTCTTTTGTGATTTGCTCCTTTTGTTTGTTTTCTTTTCCTTCTCCTCCTCTTTTCCTCTCATTTTGTGCCCCTATCCCCCTTCCCCTCTCTCCCCTCCCTCCTTTCTTTTTTCCCCCTCTCTCGCTCCACAGTTCTTTTTCTCCAAACACCTTTTCCCTCTCCCCTATCGCCCCCATTCCTCTTCCCCTCCCTTTTATCTCTCCCTTTGCTCCTCCTTTCCCCTCCTCCTGAGCCTTCCAATCCCAGAGCTAGTCCAATCCCTCAGTATAAGTATGACTCATCACGAGAAAAATTAAATCTTATCAGAAAAGCCCATTGGTGTAAATAGGAACAAATTGCTCACAAATTAGCATTTAATCCTGGATTATCCTGGTGAAATAAACACAGCGTTTATGTCATGACAAATGGGACGCGTGTGAAGCATCATTCGCCCAGTCCTTAATTGCTCCTTGGCAGAACTGGATGCGCTAGCCGCCAAGACAAACACCACTCCTAGTCATTTGAATGCGCTCCCGCAATGTTTGTTCCATCCACTAAGTAGAATGGGTTTATGATTATGCGTTATGAAATTCAAATGACACCCGCAACATGCCTCATCATTTTTTGATGTGAGGCATAACCTGTCAAAACTGAAATCCTCTGATATATCATCATCAAACTGTATCGTGTTCCGATGGACGGGTTTAGGTGGCTGAACAGTTAGCTCATTGTCAAAATGCCATGTTTTTTAATTGCTATTGGTTTTATTTGCTGTTTTATTGACATGTGTGGCGACTTGTCGAATTGGTAGTGTTATAATTATGGTGTTACTGTTGGATAAAAGCTTATTGTGGCAGAATTTGGCAGCTGAACATGGCATGGTTTTGCCTCTCCAAGCATTACCTAATGCAGTGTGCCACATTCCAAAATACTTGTATAAGTAAGTACTTTTGGAAGTAATTCAGCACTTTTTCATAAGCTTTTGGATCAGTGGCAACATGCACAGGCACTTCTGCAGTTAAAACATTAATGTGACAATCAATAAAAAGCAATTATCGGTATACAAAGTATATCAAGTGGTGCATTACTTATGAAGGAAATATTGTGGTGTATTTGATGAGAGTTGAAATGGGGGATGATGATTGGTGATAAAATGACCTCTATGGTTTAGGTGTCCAATGAGGGCTCACCGGACACACTCAGTGATGCCCAGACCTTCACCATTGGAGTGCTGCCCCAAATCCCAGGATTCCCTCAGCTCTCACCCAACTGTGACCTACAGATGACGGTGAGGGACAAACAGAACTGCCAAACAGGAGTTAGAGCTTGTACTGTATGATATTTATGTGCATGATCATGCATGCCTGAAGGATGTGTTTAATTGGCTGTTATAGTGTTTAGTATAGTGTGTGTGTGTGTGTGTGTGTGTGTGTGTGTGTGTGTGTGTGTGTGTGTGTGTGTGTGCTGTTGTATCCGTGCGAATGCTTCATCGATGTGAATGCTGGTACTGTACGTCTTTGAGATCATTGTGTTTTATCGTACGGTACAATGTTTCATATTTTGTTTATCCTGCTTTCTATCATACAGTCATTGTTCAATGTTGTTTCTCAATCTCTGTTCTCACCTTGGTGTGTGTGCGCCTTCTGTGTATGTGTGTGTGTGTGTGTCTGTGTGTCTGTGTGCGTGCACGTGTGTGTGTGTGTGTGTGTGTGTGTGTGTGTGCCTTCTTTGTGTGTATGTGTGTGTGCGTATGTATGTGCGACCGTGTGTGTGTGTATGTGTGTGTGTGTCTCCATGCAGGCGCTGGAAGATCGTGTGACTGTGATAACACCAACAGCTCTATCCTTTGTGGATACGGAGACACCCAGTGAGAAGCTTGTCTACAACATCACCAAGCCCTTACCACAGGGACAAGGTAATCTACACCGCTATCACACTGATATGGCCCTGGGGGGAAGCAGACATATCAACTACAGCACACTCTCAGAGAAAGGAGAAGGAGAAGAAACCATGCCACTGTAGAGTTATGGCTGAAACCTGATTAGGAATGGCATTCAGAAATTAAACTGACATTATAGAAGATGTTGCCACTGGGGGTGCTCTTGAGCCAAAAGGGGTCCACTTATTTGTGGGGAATAATGTCCAGAAATGCACAAAACCTCATTGCACAAAAAGGGGCACACCTCCCCATATCCAAGAGCATCCGCCTAGAGCATCAGCCTAGAAGTTTGATAGCTTAAAAGTAAGGATTGTCTGGTTTAATGAGGCTAGAGATTTATTAATATTATATCATAGGAGTATGATAACCAGAGAGTCAACACTCAGGCAAAAGGCAAAATCTGAGGTAAAAATGAAAATCAACTTCTATAGTGTACCTTAGTATACCTGATTTAAATGTCATACATATCAATATTACATTTTGAACTACATTAAATTCTGTCGTGTAGTTTTGTTTGTCTCAGGCATTAAATTATGTAAAATACTGTTGCTAGCTACATTATGGTAATTTTACAATACCACCTGCTGAGGATGTTACATTGATTTCATGAAATATAAACAAACCATAACAAATGACTCATCGTGCTACTGTGTTCCAGGTGCTGTTGAACATCGTGACAGACCCTATACGCCGGTGTCCTTTTTCACACAGGCAGACATCAACAAGGGAAAGATCCTCTACAGACCCCCCCAAGCCCCCTCCCACCTCCAAGAGCTGTATCAGTACTCCTTCATTGGTGAGACACACACACACACACACACATACACACACACACACACACACACACACACACAGACTTACACACACACAGACTTACACCCACACATCCATTCACTCACCCACCCACACACACAAACACACACACAGACTTACACACACACATCCATTCACCCACACACACACACACACATACAACACTGACTCCCTTGACATAGTCCCTCCTATTAACATGGTGTTCCACGTAAGCCAGTTGCACTGTTCGTGATGTAATGTATGTTCGAAGTAAGGGCAAAGTTTTGGCTCAGTTCAGATTTCACAGTGTCTCTTAACAGCTCACTGGAATGTGATGTTTTGAATGAATTAGCACATAGCTTTCTCAGTTGACGGTAAGGTTAGATAGGTCGATAAAGATGAATAAAAATAATTTTAATTCATACATCCAGGAGCCGGCCTACATACTGTAATTCTTTCTGGAATAATCAAGAACTAAAAATGTGATTTGATGAACAGGGATAAACCGTGTATTGACCACAGCTGGAATGGCTATGGGTAGAATCCTAACTTGAGATCCACGAGCTTAACTCGAATCATTGCACACATTTTCCATTGACGTCAATGCAAGACTTAGGCAAATGCCATAGTTTCATGTGTGAGGATTCCACCCTCCAGTATATGTAACCAAATAACGCTGGACCTGGGTAAAGGTCTCTGTGCAGGAAACTGTCCTTAAAAGGCTAGTAGAGACATTCGTCAAGTGTAAATTGACCTTACAGCAGCAGTTTCAGTCATCTTATAACAGTGTTTTACTCCCCACAGGTCTGCCAGAGTCGCTGAATATCTATTTCACAGGTATATATAATACATCTATGGCTGTGGCTTTAGAGGAGTACGGGAACAATCATACCCCCTCCTCCTCCCCTCCACCTTTCCTCTCTCTCAATCCTGATTGTTCCCCTCCTCTACCCTCCCTTTATTTCATCCCTCTCTTCACCCCATTCTCTGACTTCATTCACCCACTTGACTGGGTGTTCACCTCCTCGAGCGTGCTGTCTATCGCTCTGTCCACAGGGTTTATTTAAGGGGTCTGGAATGGAGAGATATGAATTTTCCTCCCTCTCTTTCTTGTGCTGTGGCTGTCCGGCTTTAATGGTACATTCAAACAGGGAGCACACGCAGACACACGCACGCACGCGCGCACACACACACACACACACACTCACTCACTCAGGTCTCAGGCAATCTGTGTTCGGCGAAAACCGGTGTATAACTTATGGGCGCACACACACACACACACACACACACACACACACACACACACACACGTATATATATCATCAGAAAAAATATGCCGCATGTTCCTCAAAACTGTGTTCGGCGAAAACCGCTGTATAACTTACGGGCGCACACACACACACACACACACACACACACACACACACACACTCACACACACACACACACACACACACACACACACACACACACGTATATATATCATCAGAAACAATATGCCGCATGTTCCTCAAAACTGTGTTCGGCGAAAACCGCTGTATAACTTACGGGCGCGCGCACACACACACACACACACACACACACACACACACACACACACACACACACACACACACTCACTCAGGTCTCAGGCAATCTATGTTCGGCGAAAACCGCTGTATAACTTACGGGCGCACACACACACACACACACACACACACACACACACGTATATATATCATCAAAAAAAATATGCCGCATGTTCCTCAAAACTCCACTGAAATCATTTTGAAGGCGTGATGAGAAAAGCGTATCACCCTACACTGGGGATTCTCCAGTCTCATACGCTGGTTCAACTGTGACACACTCCACTGGTTTTAACATGGTGTCGGGTCACTATCCTCGATGCACACCTCTTATAGATGAACGTATGTATTCAGCTGTCACTGTGGTTGTTTTGACCTCAAGATACATGTCTTCTCCATTATCTCCATTCTATATGCAGGTGTTATGTGGTGCAAGAGGTACCATGGATTACTAGTTCAGTGGATGGAAAGTGGTCCTATATGTTTTGAAACATTTACCAAAGTGCTTTTTTGTTTTCTGTAAGCCTAAGGGCATATCCTCGCATAACACGCAGATACTAACTCACTAACACACACACGGACACGCACACACACACACACACACACACACACACACACACACACACACACACACACGTATATATATCATCAGAAAAAATATGCCGCATGTTCCTCAAAACTGTGTTCGGCGAAAACCGCTGTATAACTTACGGGCGCACACACACACACACACACACACACACACACACACACACACACGTATATATATCATCAGAAAAAATATGCCGCATGTTCCTCAAAACTGTGTTCGGCGAAAACCGCTGTATAACTTACGGGCGCACACACACACACAAACACACACACACACACTCACTCACTCACTCAGGTCTCAGGCAATCTATGTTCGGCGAAAACCGCTGTATAACTTACGGGCGCACACACACACACACACACACACACACACACACGTATATATATCATCAGAAAAAATATGCCGCATGTTCCTCAAAACTGTGTTCGGCGAAAACCGCTGTATAACTTACGGGCGCACACACACACACACACACACACACACACACACACACTCACTCAGGTCTCAGGCAATCTATGTTCGGCGAAAACCGCTGTATAACTTACGGGCACACACACACACACACACACACACACACACACACACTCACTCACTCAGGTCTCAGGCAATCTATGTTCGGCGAAAACCGCTGTATAACTTACGGGCGCACACACACACACACACACACACACACACACACACACACACACACACACGTATATATATCATAAAAAAAAATATGCCGCATGTTCCTCAAAACTCCACTGAAATCAATTTGAAGGCGTGATGAGAAAAGCGTATCACCCTACACTGGGGATTCTCCAGTCTCATACGCTGGGTCAACCGTGACACACTCCACTGGTTTTAACATGGTGTCGGGTCACTATCCTCGATGCACACCTCTTATAGATGAACGTATGTGTTCAGCTGTCACTGTGGTTGTTTTGACCTCAAGATACATGTCTTCTCCATTATCTCCATTCTATATGCAGGTGTTATGTGGTGCAAGAGGTACCATGGATTACTAGTTCAGTGGATGGAAAGTGGTCCTATATGTTTTGAAACATTTACCAAAGTGCTTTTTTGTTTTCTGTAAGCCTAAGGGCATATCCTCGCATAACACACAGATACTAACTCACTAACACACACACGGACACGCACACACACACACACACACACACACACACACACACACACACACACACACACACACACACACACACACACCCTACAACACTGACTCCCTTTACATCGTCGCTCCCATTAACATGGTGTTATACGTAAGCCAGTTGCACAGATGGTTGCACACACTGGATAGAACATAAAGTACACATATAGACTGTGTTGAGGTGGACTGTAACACTGCCTGGCCTGAAAGATCGTCACGTTGTCTTCACATGAGAACATTTAGATGTAGTCACTTGGTGGTAGAGGTTTCAGGGTTCTGTCCATCTTGTTCCATTGTTTCATGGCGTCTCTTCACATCTCTTCTTCCTCACCGACCTTCATTACCGCAGCTATCATGCATGTATCCTCTTGAAATGTCCTTATGCTTTTTTTTTTCAAAATATCAATGTGGTAGTCACCACAGCCCCAACTGAAATTAAATGAAACCTTTTCAAACATCGATGTGAAAGTCGTTTAAAGGCTGACAAAGCCTGTCAAGGCATGAATGGAAATCTACTCCACTCATCCCCCATGAAGTGTGTATATTACAGCACAGTATGGATGATCTCTAGGATTGATGAGAAATTACAGTGAATTAAAACTGATTGAACCAAATGTTGTTTTTAATTTCCCCAAAGTGCCCCTTAAAACGTTCCTCTCCAGGGAGCTAAGACACTAATTAGCCAAAAACGTTTGTGTGTGTGTGTGTGTACATGTGTGTGTATGTATGTGTGTGTGTGTGTGTGCGCACGCATTCGTGTGTCTGTTTGTGTGCATACACACATAGTGTGTATATACAGTGTGTGTGTATAAATGTATATGTGTATTTGTCTGTTTGTCACAGTGTCTGATGGAGAACACACCACTCCGGAGCTGGACTTTGCCATCCATCTGTTGGCCAACCACCAGCAGCCCCCTGTGTTCCAGATCCTGGACCCAGTACTGGAGGTCAGCATGGGGGGAAGAACCCCCATAGGTAAGGACCCCCCCCCAGCCACCTTCCTCTCTCAATCACAAATGGAGATCTATGAAAATGTTGGTCATTCATTGTGTATTTTATACTGTACAGTACATTATTATTAGTTCACAAATGTCTTATGTACAAAACACACATTGATATACAACTACAGTATGTTGATACTAAATTATCATACAGAAGAATTATAATATTGGTATAATTCCACACAGACTGGTTGCTGCTCTGTCAGTTTGCCGCTGTAGGTAGTGTACTATAAGTTTGTTGACGTGTGTGTGTGTGTGTGTGTGTGTGTGGGCAGGTGGGCAGCAGTTGGCTGTGGCTGATGCAGACACAGCTCCAGATGAGCTGGAGTTTGAGCTGGTGGAAGGACCAGTTCATGGATCCCTGGTCAAGATGGACTTTGACACACAGACAGAGATGATAAACGGTGAGTATAGTCGCAGCACACATACAAAGTCACTCAAACATACACACAGGTGTGTACAGTATGCATCCAGATGGAACTGATCACCCTACATGGAATTAGACATGTTCTTTACCCTGTTTTAGGTAAACATAATGTGCAACATTACAGATGATAAATACAACATACTATCATGTACTAAAAACGATTTAAGTAATCCCATTTGTGGTTAGTATACGTATATTGACCAATCACTCTCTCTCTCTCTCTCTCTCAATCTGTAGCTCTCTCTCGTATTCGATTGAATGATAACGTTCTTGTCGCTCTTTCACCAGGTGACACGTTCTCGTTCAGTGACGTCACCAGGAACGTGCTTCAGTACGAGCACACTGGCCTCTCCAACGAAGAGGACGCCATCACCTTCTCTGTCACCGACGGCATCTCCATGGCGACAGCCACCGTGCAGGTGCTGGTGCTGGGGGTCGGAGGTGATGGGCCCAGGCGCGACCCGGAAGCACTCCTCTCCCTGGAGGTGCCTGAGAAGAGCAGCACCATCTTCAGACGGACACACCTGGCCTACACGGTGAGTGGGAGGGTAAAACATTTATTTTTTTAAATTGTAAAAAAAATAAAAAGTGTTATTGTACACACGAGCAGGTCATTACATGAGCAGGTCTCACTGACGACAAATAAACCTCTTTTAACTCACACCCATCAAAAACTAGTGTCGGAGGGAGAGCAGACAAGGCTGGATTTTTGCATAAAGAGTCATGGGAAACAGCAGAAAACAAATCTTTCATATTTGGGTAATTTGACCTGGTGAAGCCCTGTGGCAGCTGGTGCCATTCAAGATTAGGCAGGACAAATCTTTTTTCATGAGCTTGGCCTTATTTCTATTACAGCATATTGGATAACTGTCATTCATATTCCGTTCACCCTGCTCAATGTAACATCGATTTACATACAGTACCCACCTCGGGCATGATATTCGAATTTGCCCACCCTATACCCATCAAGAGGTTGCTACAACTTATCCTACAAATGAAAGTTATAATGCAGGTGCACAGGAGAGTTACAGTGGAGTAATCAAGGTGACAGTGACACATTTAATACTGCCTTGCACACTGGCTTGCCTGCATCTAGCTGATCTGATCACCCGCATACACAGTTCACTTTCATATCAGCCACATACAGCATCACTTTGCTCGTTGTATAATGGGTCGTTCAAGACAAGTCGGAAACTCAGAAATACGAGCTCCGCATGGGAAAAATCAATTTGAACAGCCCTACAACTTGTAATTACAAGTGGCCAACTCAAGGGGTCATCCTCGAGCTCAGAGTTTCCGACCTGTAGTTCCCTGACGTTATGTCAAATAGAATACTAACCATCCCTTTTTGATGGACATTTTCGTGGCGACTTCAGCTATATACCAAATGCTGGATGGGCTAATCCACCTCACACCTAGATTGTGCCAACTGGAAGAATAAAAGATAAAATCACTTGCTGTGTGAATGAAGGGTTCAGGGACATGTCTACAAGTACAAGTAGCCCCCTTGACTTCAAAGTGGATAGAAGTAGGAAAAAAGTGACTCTAGTTGCTAGGTTACGATGCTTTAGCTGGCAAGCTAGCTACTCACAATTAGTGATGATGCTAACACTGACTTTCCTGGCATGTTTATGCTAGTAGGTAGCTTGCTAGCATCAGGGAGTTAAATACATTTAGAGACACCCCTGTCATCATCGAATGGCTATGACCGCTGAATGGTTAACACTTATTTGCATGACAATTAGACGTTCCATGACCGTCCCAGCCCTAATTTAAATATATTCTGGAAATGTTCAGTATAATGTAGGCAGATAACATTGTTTTATTCAGAGTATTTATCCTTTAGTAATGTTAGCCTCTCTCTGTAGGGTATGCAGCGTGGGTTACCATTTTGACATCATGTTTTTGTGCAGCAGTCTCCAGGATGACTTAAATGCTGGTCTACTTTGTTAGATTATTGTAAACATAGAAGTGTAATGTTGTATTGGGAGTTTTCTTTTTACATCATCACATGAATGTTAAATAGAACCCTTTCTTGTACTCTTTAGGGTTTGGTTAAAGTTAAGGTCAGTCTGGCTGTCAATGGGATGCTGACTAGGGAGGTCCTTTTACTCTCCTGTGTACAGATGATATCACAGTCCTTTTAGGATAACCGTTCCACTTCCTATCTTTCCTATTCAAGTAAAACTTGCAGTTCCTCTGGCAATGGCAGCATAGGGAACACATTATGTGACATTATGTGAAGTAAGGAGAGTTAACATTGAAGTAATGCAGCTAAAATGCTCAAATCTGCCAATGCATCAAAAGTAATGATTATGGTTATTTAGTGACATTTTCAAAGGGAAAAAGCTACATATTGCACCTTTAAGTAAAAAATAAAAGTGGAGGAAAAATCGGAACAAAGAAAAAAATAAAGAAAAAGAAAATCCTCAGCTCTCATTTTTTTGCTTTCATTTTCTGGACTATATTCTGTGGATATTTCTTGATGTCATGGCCATATCTAACAGGCTAATGTTAGCCTGGGTCTGTCTTTGTTCTGCCATTAGCTGGGCTGTGAGGAACTGCTTCCTTTCTTTCTCCAGAGATTCAATCTCTTTCTCTCTCTTTGATCTGCAGCACCCATCGTTCTTCTGCCTCCTTGATGCTTCTCTCCCACCCACACAGGCAAGCCTTGGCCTGGGTCAGCATGTCCTCGGACACTTTCTGTACTGCTAGGGCCTGTGTGTTCTTCGTCCCCGGAGAGTCTATCTTCTCCTTCATCTCTTTCATCTGCAGCACCCATCTTTTCTCCACCTCTCCGCTGCTCTTCTTCATCTCATCTACTATCATCTCTATTCCTAGCCTGGATCAACCCAACTCCAGCTCCATCTTGTCCTGGGCCCATGTGTTCTTCTGTCCCGTTCTTTCCTCCTCCTTCTCCTTCGCTCTTTCCCACAAGCCTCTCAATCTGTGACTTAAGTCCCTCGTTCTCCATCTCGTCGTTTTCATCTTTCTCTTCTTCCTTCTCATTATTCATCCCCTCTTTTTCTCCCTTTATCATCATGTTCTCCTTCTCTGCCATCTGTTTATTCCTCTCCACCTCCTGCCTAACCTGTGCCAACTTCTCACTCTCCTTCTTCATATTCTCCCACAGCTTCTCAATTCTCTCTTTTCTTTTTCCCCCCATCTCCTCCCAGTCCCTATCAGCCACTTCTCCTTGGTCCTTCTCTGTGTTCTCTAATGCATTCTGGAGCATTTTCCCAAAAAAATATAACGTTTGCAAACGTTTTCACATTTTCTGCTGGGCCTTAAGGGCCTCCTCTAGTCGACTGATAATGCAAAGCACTGCTAAATCAAAGTGGTCTTCTATCATAATTGGCGACAATTGTGCTATGCTCAGGTAGTTTGGTTTTTGCAGTAGATGGACAGTAGATTGTGTCATAATGATAATTATGATGTCTTTAAGTTGTCTCAGTTTCAAATTAACCCAACTGTTTCAGGCTGCACTCCTCAGCAACTCACATTTGATCCATCATTTTCTTTTAATTCATCATTTTCGTTTCATCTAAAATAACGATTCCCTGCAGCTCACTGTCATTCTTGCTCCTTGTGTCTTCAATGTTGTTTTCCTTTTGAAATCACTTGTCATCTCTTGTTTGAGTCAATGGTCTCACATACTGAACACAATCTGATACTTTTTACCATTTAAGTGGTTTAGTTTACCAAAACATAGCAGCTGATTATGCTCTCTGATGATAAAGACGTCTTAGATCTCTTGAAGAGTCATTAAATCTCTTTCATCAGTGCTCCGTTGTGTAAGTTCATGTACAAGGGTATGAGCCATGCTTGTGCAGCCTATGATCTGCTAAAGGGAGATCTAACACTTATCCTCTTTCTACAGATTAATTAACTGAATCCAAACAAATGTTGAATTTCATATATTGTGTATGAGAATTATAGGGGTTGACTTAAATGTCAAAAAATAGAGTTATGGTGGTCATTACAGTTGCTGTACACCTACCTATACAGTATGTTATGCTAAATTAGCATATTTATCATGTTTTAGAGAGATGATGAGATAAGAATTGCTCACACAGTTCAACCAATGACACATTAAAGGGGCACTTCACCACTTTTAAACATTATATTCATTATCTCCTGCACCATACCAGTGTCTACATATGTGAAAACTGTGATGTCATACATGTACCAGTGTCTACATTATGTAGTCAAAAAGATAAGAAGAAATGGCTCTTTTTAAGAAATGTGATGTGATATTCCATTGCAGGACAACAACTCTCCAGATGAGAAGATCCGTATCCAACTGGTGTCGGTGCCCATGTATGGAATCCTGACCCGAACCAAGTCTGATTCAGACCACGAGGAGCTGACTGAGTACTCCGCCTTCACTATGGACGACATCAACCGCCACAGGATCAGGTAGAGTCATCCCTAAACTACTAATTCGCACTCCAGAGCTGAGCCGAGCTAAACTGGGCTGGTGGATGTATCCACCATCGTTGCTGAAACAGGGTTGGAAAGGACAATGTAAAAAAATAACATATCCCCAAAGAGTTTATCAATATGATAGGGCTCATACTCCTTGTCGCTTTTCCTTTCTTTGATTCTCACTAATCTGGGAGAACCAGACGGGTTGAGAACCACCTCTGTTATAACCTCAAAATTGAGTTACCCAATCCTGTCCCTCTCAGGTCAGTGTATAGATGTAAGAAAGGAAATACAGAGAGATGCACCCCAAAGTTTTCAGTGTTTCACTGAAGAAGAATTACCCTAGATATGCTGTTTATCCCTCTCCAACTTCTCTGTCGTGACTCCGGTTGCTTCTGTGAGTGTCTTGTTTATTCCGCCTTGTGGATGCAGTATCTGTTTTATTCGGATGATTTGTCTAGATGAGTTAATTGAGAACCAATTCTTGTTGGCAATAACGAGCGAGCCAAGAGGTTTTTTGAAATGGCTTTTTGAGAAAGTAATGGCTTCTCTCCTTCATTTATGAGACTGCGGCCATCATAAAACATGTGTTGCTACTCCTAAATCCTACAGCGAAAACCCTATTCATCAATTAACAACAGTAGGAAATGATTTGGTGTGTTTTTACAGTCACATTATTCAGGATACCCACAATAGGTTAGTGCATTAGCATGTCTAATTAGCTTACACTAAGTATTCCACATGTGAGATATAGCACTCCTCCGAGAGGTGTTGAAATGAAATCCAAATATTAACACACTTCACTGCTTAATTTCCATAATGTGCTACTGATTAGCTTTGGTGTTATTAGCGGCTAGGCTAATATTGTGAAAAAGATTCTCTTGGGCAATATTTAAATCACCTGTATTAGTTTTGCTTGGCAGCATTTGGTGTTGGAAAACATCCCGCCTCAACCGTTTCTCTTTTCAATAGAGTATTCAAAAAAGATTATATATTTGAATAGTGTTTTCACCAGGTCTTAAAGCACTTGGTCTTTTATATTGTGTTGGTATAACCCTAATCCTCCACTTATATCTAGTCTCTCCCACCTGTTTCATGAATACAATGTGAGATGATTTCATTGTGCTTGTAAGTTGTGGCAAAAGCAGTTTTTCTGACATCCACACACTTCCTCATTGTTATAACAGGTACATCACTTCCTTTGAGACGTCAAACCAGCCAGTCACCGATATCTTCCACTTCATTGTTTATGATGGAGAGAACAATCGCCTTGACAACCAGATGTGCACCATCACCATCACTTCCATGCAGAGGCAGCCACCGGTGGTCACGGTCCGCAGTGGCATCAAGGTAAGGAGGACCACGTGCACACACACACACACACACACACTCACACTAATCACCCCTATGTGCCCCCGTCAGTGTCAGTAGTTAGCTGTTGCCGTTGTTTTGGACAGTTGCTATGTAACAGAGAGACACATACTGTATACATGGCTGATGAAGCAACAATAATGCAACACGGCTGATGCAACGCTCATGTGTATGAGTTTCTTATAGAAATACCAGTTGTATGGTCCCCATAATAGAAACTCATTACCAACACATGGTTATGGCTCATCATGTGTGATGTGACAGTGTCAGAGTAAGTTCATGTAGTCTATCTACAGTATATCCATAGTAGACGTGTATCTAGCCCCAGGTCATATTGACCTTTGTGGCCATCTAAATGTCGACCTGCTTTAGAAATGAGCCGACAGCTAATAGGGTTATACATCTAGGATCATGGTCCCCTAACTCAAATCTTAAGTCTAACTGTTAGTGGGAGAAATATACAATAACACTGATTTCCAATCAAGGTCTGAAGGCAATTATTCTACTCATAAAAGGTATCTCAATCCATTTGTGTCAGAAGATGTACAGTACAGTACCGAGATTGTAATTGCCATCTGTCGTTTCTATGCTGCACAATCCTAGGTCCAGGAAGGTGGCAGAGTCCAGCTGTCCACGAATCACATCATTGTATCTGATCTGGACACACCCAAGAAGGACCTGCTGGTTTGGTTGATCAGCCCCCCCAAATATGGCTTCATTGAGAATACAAAGAGAGGTGAGGTCAAAGGGGAGGGCTCCCAGGGTCAACCGGGGAAACCACACTGCAAAATACATTCATATATGTCGTTGTGTGAGTAAAGTGATTGGAATGATGTAAAGCTTGTGGTAGGTAAAGTCATGTAAATGTATTGGTTCTGCACATGCCCCCAGACATGCACCACACATACGTACATATACTGTGCACACATACAATAATGGTGAAACGTTGCTTGTTACAAGGAAAGAAGCCTAGAGAAGCACTCCTACACACATGCATGCACCATACACATCCATATAGGTACCGGGGGAGGCTGGGGGAGGACAGGCTCATTGTAATTCATGGAATGGAATAGCAATCAAACACATATCATGAAGTGTTTCTGTAATGTCCACATCCCCCAAAACCAACGTTTGTAACAGGTGCTCTGCAATAATAGAACACGTGTTTGATACTGTTCCGCATTCCGTCCTCTGATTCCTACCTCCACCAGCCTCCCCTGATAGGTACATGCATAGTACATACAAACGACGAGAAACTTTGCAGCCGAGAGAAGCAGGACTAGTTTCTACCACACATAACCCTATTGCTCGTCTCCTGATAGGAGATTGAGCTGTAGAAGTGGTCGGAGACCGGAGTCGTGTCTGGGTAGAATTCCCAGATGGGATGGCCTGCCATATTTCACTGTAGTGTCATCAGTCTTGCTTTCCTCAGATGTATCCGTGCTATGTTCTCTGTCCCAACTTCAGTGAGATTTCATCGAGCATCTTGTCTGGTATTTTCACAGTTTTGTGAAAGTTGTTTCTCCCGAGATCACACTGTAGTCGCACCACAGCTTTCAGAGTTTTAGATTTGATTCATTAGATTAGTTTTTAACGTCCTCCGAAGAGGAAATTCATTTCCACAGCTCATACATTACATTAAGAAACCAACAAACACCCAGTCTAGACATTTACAGTTCCATACTTCCATACTTCTATACTTCCATACACTCCAGAGAGCAGATACAGAGACAGCAGACTGACACAGCACAAACTGTACAGTAGTCATAGAACATTCTCATACTGAAGATATCATAACTGTCACCAATAACTGTCGCCGATTTATCATAACCTTCACCATTGAAGTCTGAGATTTCAAAGTCACAATCCCCTCTCTTCCCTCTTCCCTCTCCCCTCTCTCTCCCCTCTCTCTCCCCTCTCTCTCCCCTCTCTCCTGTCTTCCCTCGCTTCCGTCTGGCAGCGGGCTCAGCGGGCGGTGCGCATGTCATCAGCCCAGACGTGCCCTTCTCGGTGGACGACCTGACGTCCGACCACATCTTCTACGTGCAGAACGTCGGCCAGAAGGTCGACCACTACCAGGATGTATTCAGCTTCTACATCAGCGACGGTTCTAGTCAGACAGAGGCCTTCAACGTCAACATCGACATCCAGGTACTGTTCTGTCAACGTTGTGTCTACGTTTGGAACTTATTTGCCGTGTGTTATGTCTGTCATCCGTTTGCAATGTACGTTTGCCTATGTCTGTCATTTGTTTGTATATAGTGTCTATGCTTGTGGTTTGTCTGAAACACTGTTCTCCCCTGCTGCAGTCTTGGACCAGGTCTTTCTTAAAAAAAAAAAATTGTATCTCAATGAGACTAACCTCGGTAAATAAAAATAAACTAAAAACCTTTTATCAATAACAAAATGTACGCACAGTTCTCTCCCCGTGTACACACTACAAACCAGCCTGAGGTTTCCATTTTGCCTGAGCAAAAACCTTGAAATGTAACAAGGTGTTACTCATAATATTTCAAAGGTTTTATTGAGCATTGTTGAGAGGTCTGCAATGATTTGTTGGGGAATAAATAGTATGTGCAATACACACAAAACACCATCAGAATCTGGAGCATTCAGATCACAGGGGTCGTAGCAGAAATATCTTATGGTATAATAATAGTCTCTATGGAAAAATGCAGCTGCCTTTTTACACCTCAAAATAAACAAACAAACCTGACTTTCAGACTGAAGTGATAGATTTTTATGGTGTGATGACTTTGTGTGGAAATACAAACCACACCGAGCTGGTATTTTTCACACAAAGTAATCCCGCCATAAAAATCAATCACTTTTGTGTGCCAAGACCTTGAGATAAATTGATGATCCTGACAGAGTGTGTGTGTATGTGTGTGTGTGTGTGTGTGTGTGTGTGTTTGCATGTGTGTGTGTGTGTGTGTTTCTGCAGCAGAGTAAAGAAGACAAAGTGCCCATCGTGTCTGTGAATAGTATCCAGGTGGAGGAGAACTCAGGTGTGGTCATCACCAACTCCTCTTTAAACGTACTGGACCAGGACACTCCGGAGAATGAGATCGTCATCACTGTTGTCAAGAAACCCTCCTATGGTATGGACAGCCAGGCACACACACACATACACTATGCAGTGCAGCCATATGTGTATATATATATGCCATTTTGCTGACGCTTTTATCCAAAGCGACTTACATTGCAGTGAGTGCATACATTTCAGTACATATGGTCCCAGCAGGAATCAAACCCACAACCTAAGCGTTGTTAGCGCCATGCACTGCCAACTGAGCCACAGAGGAACTAGCACACACACACACACACACACACACACACACACACACACACACACACACACACACACACACACACACACACACACACACACACACACACACACACACACACACACACACACACACACACACACACACACACACACACACACACACACACACACACAACACGATTGACCTCTAACAGCATACTTGTGGTATTGTTTGTGTGTCTTTCTCTCTCCACTTTCCCTCCTCCTTTGGCCTCTAACTATCCCTCCACTGTCAGGTCCTTGGAATGGCCCATTCTTCATAACAACCTGCTAGTAAAAGTACCGTAAAGTTTGCTATAAAGCCAGTGTCACCGCGTCATAAAACTAAAACCATGGAGGCCTTATGAGGATCCTTTTTTTTTTACAGTCCCCCTCCAGTCCGCCCGCCAGACACCAACCTGCTCAACAGCATAGCCCAGCCAACACAATACACACATCCGTCAGTGTGACACACTCACACACACACGCACACGCACACGCACACACACCAGCCCAGGACTCAAGGTCTTCCTTAAGCCAAGGATAAAGACATACTGATACAGGGTCTGTGCAGGGCAGGGTTTTTGTGGCTGTGTAGTATTTTCTTCCTTTGCTGCAGCCTCCCATATATCGTGTTTTAGTGTTGGGCTTAATCCAAATTGAACTAGAAGTCAGTCAAAGAAACAAAATCTATCCCATGAATTATCCCTATTGTTCCAATGATGTGTTTATGTATTATTGAACTCAGTCATGTCTGAATTATGACAGAAACAATGGTTTAATGAACCTCAGTGGTGCATTTTCCTATCTATCCCATATTCAACTGTACTTAAACTCGACATTCTATCCATCCAAATTCAGTTCTCTTCTTATGATTCCATCATTCTACTCAGGCAAGCTCCGTAGACGCCAGTTCTACTCGCAGCCCCTGGAGAAGGGCCGGGTCCTCTCCCAGGGCTCCACCTTCACCTACCAGGATGTACTGGACGAGCTGATGGTGTACACGCCTGACGCGGCCAGCGGGGGCACCGACGAGCTGGGTTTCTCCCTCACCGATGGAACCCACACACAGACGGGCCGTCTGGAGTTCACCATGGACGTGAGGAAGAGCGAAGGACCCCGAATGACCATCAACAGAGGCCTGCAGCTGGCCGCAGGTACTGTATGAGATCGTCCATAGCACATGCCTGGTCGCAATAGGGCAGTTTTTTTTTTTTTTTGTGGTTTTCATCAGACCTGGGTCCATACAGTGTTTGAAAGATTTCAGACTGGTGTCGATGTTTTACTATTTTCAGAGCTTGGCTGAACATTGGCTACTAATAGCTTACTTTGAACATTGGCTTAAGCTTGCCTGGCGGGGACTGTCCTTTTGGGACTATTCAATTGGTTCCATTGCGCCAGGAAAACTGAATCAAGCACAGCAAAGCATTTGAAGTGATTTCAAACACTTTTTGAGCCCAGGTCTGGTTTGCATTACATTTCTGTATAATTCAGAGTAGTACTGTAGTAGTACTGTAGTAGTACAAACTACTGTATATTTGATGGGTTAAAAGCAGAACAGGCACACATGTTGATAAAACACACTGTCTAACACAGTCTTAGTCAGCATGGCAGATTAGGAATATTATGTTTTATTGATATGTAGTGTGTCCCCTTAACGCTGTGTTTTCTCTCTCAGGATCTGCGTCTAAGATCACAGAGCAGAACCTGAAGGGGACTGACGCAGACTCAGACAGTGTGAAGCTGAGGTACCACCTGACCAAAGACCTCAGCGTAGGCAGACTGCAGCTGTCCAGGAGTGGTGGACGACAGGACAAGGTCTCTGTCAAAGGACCCGTGAAGGGCTTCACACAGGAGGACGTCAACAAAGGTCTGTATTGTACCTGTTTTTCTTTCTTGGGTTAGGGTTAGGGTTAGGGTCTCTCTCTCACTTCTCTCTCTCTCTCTCTCTCTCTCTCTCTCTCTCTCTCTCTCTCTCTCTTTCCTTTCTCTGTCCTCGGTCTGGCTCACTTTCAATTGGTTTCATCTGACAGACTTTTAGTCACTTTGCATTCAATTCATGAACACTCCCGTTGATTTCCTCAGGGTTTTCACTTTCTGCGCGTGCCAAATGAATTCAGATTTAGTCAAACGTTGGTCGGCTCACATGGAGTTGAGTGAGACTTGCTGTTGCTTGTTTGTTGCAGGGTTGCTGGAGTACAGCCACGACAAGGGAGAGAAAGGAGGCAGCTTCTCCTTCAAGTTTAACCTGGCGGACCCAGAGGGGAACAAACTGATCGACCAGTCCTTCCACATCAGTGTGCTCGGTATGGTGTCCTCTCCCCCCTCCGCTCCGATCAGACAGGATGTGTGTGCGCTGATTGAAATATTGGCTGGCCTCACGGTTGACTGGAGTCCTGATTCTCTAAATCTCCTTTCTCCCTCCTCCTCTCTGTCTCTCTCACTCTGTCTCTCGCTCTGTCTCCACTCTTCACTTTCTTTCAATTTCTTTTCCCTCTCTCCCTCTTTCTCTCTCCCTCCCTGAATATCGCCACCCCCCCCACCCCCCTTTTTCTCTCTTTCCCCTCCTGCCTCCTTCTCTCTCTCTCCCTCTCCCTCTCTCCCTCTCTCCCTCTCCCTCTCCCTCTCTCAGAGGACAGGCTGCCTCCGTCAGTGGTGGTGAATAAGGGATTGGTGCTGGATGAGAACTCTGTGAAGAAGCTGACCACCGTGCAGCTGTCAGCCACCGACCAGGACAGCGAGCCCAGTGAACTCGTGTACCGCATCACCAAACAGAGCACGCTAGGGCACCTGGAACACGCAGGCAACCCAGGTGTGGGAGAACAGGCACTCGGATGAACACACACACACACACACACACACACACACACACACACACACACACACATACACAGAACTATGCACATGATAGAATGGACACACGCATGCATGCACACACATATACACACATACACACACACACACACACACACACACACACATACACAGAACTATGCACATGATAGAATGGACACACGCATGGATGCACACGCATATACACACATACACATACACACACATAGACCTATACACATGATAGAATGGACACACGCATGGATGCACACGCATATACACACATACACATACGCACACATAGACCTATACACATGATAGAATGGACACATGCATGCATGCATGCACGCGCACACACACACACACCCACACAGTGTAGAGACTGTAGAGACTTAATCACTCATGCAAACACAAGCACACACAAATAATAAATACACAAGTATACACACACACACAGAGTTTACACCTGCCTCAATCAAACATGGTGTAATGAGACGCGCTCCAGTGCCTCTCTCCTCCCATCCACTAAGCTCCTTCTGCAGCTGCCCCCTCAAGGCTTGTTAGCAGGCCCCTCAGTGAGAAACAGTCAGCTCAGAGCCATAGCCTTGATTTGAGTATTGAAATACTCTCAGCGGAGACCGAATATAATAGACCTGAAATACACAAATTAAGCAAATCACATTTTATTCTGCAGTGTAAAATGTTACTACCCGTGAGGTACTATTACTTTCACAAAAAAATAAAAATCAATTTTATTTTCCCATCATGTACCCTTAGATGTTTAGTCTTGGGTTTTCACGAAAGGGAAATCAGAAATGACAGCTTTGATAAAATAATGTTTTTTATTGTGTGTGTGTGTGTGGGAGGATGGGGGGATAAGATCCAATGGGACCAAAGCTAGGAGAAACGACATACATAGTTACATACATATATGCATACATAAATAATGAGTGGAGGTCGGTGGAGGCAGAAATCAGAGAGAATTGTCTCATTGTAATGTTTGGTATGGAATGAGGAGGGGTATGGAACACACGTCTGTTTGATACCATTCCTCATTCCATTCCATGCATTACAATGAGCACGTCCAGATTGTTTCTACCTCCACCAACCTCCCCTGGTAGTACTGTAGCGCTAACCCTCTTCTACAATCTCCCCACATTGCTTCTTTACCTCAGGGGGCTGCAGCTAATTACACAAAGGCTAATACCTAGCCTGTCATTCCCAGTGAACACACACACAGCTAGGCAGTGCCTGGGGTGGGGGGGGGGGGGGGGGGTTTCTGTGGGGTGGTTGGGTGGAGGTAGCATCAGCTAGCTAGCAAGGAGATAACTAGAGATAAATGTGCATGATCAAAGAGAGCAGAGAGAAAGAGGCCATATAGCATACCTTAAAAATGAGTGCTGGTATCCTGGTGCAGATTACGATTACATTGGAGTGAAATTGTCCCACTGCAGATTAACTCCAACACATCTGGTTTCCCAGACACATCTAGTTTCCTGGACCTAGATTAAGACTAGTCCAAGACTTAAACATAATTGTCTATAAAGAATCTCCATTGAAAGTGTGATTTAGTCCAGGACTAGACTTAATCTGTGTCCGGGAAACTGCCCCATATAGAATACATGTTATTCACAAAGACGACATTCGTGAATCCGAAAATAACACCCATGCAAACATACCACCATTTACTTTCAATAAGGGTTTACTCAACTAACGCTGATTCTGCTGTTGATGCTTACTTCTCCAACCTGTCTCTCTCTCTCTCTCTCTCACCCCAGGAACCCGCATTAGTACTTTCACCCAGGCCGACTTGGCGTCCCGCAGTGTGCAGTACGTCCACACCAGCGAAGAAGAGAAGCACACAGACGACTTCTCCTTCACTGTTTCTGACGGGGCTAACGAGGTAGGAGAGAGGGCGGTGATTTGGGGGGGGGGGGGGGGTCGGTTAGCACAATGTACTGTTGGGGCTGTTGCAACACCGGGAGGGGGTCCAAGATTGAAGTGTGTGTGTGTGTGTGTGTGTGTGTGTGTGTGTGTGTGTGTGTGTGTGTGTGTGTGTCTGTGTCTGTGTCTGTGTGTGTGTGTGTGTGCGTGCGTGTGTGTGTGTGTGTGTGTGTGTGTCTGTGTGTGTAAGTGTGTGTGTGTAATCTGTAGCAGGCAGCGCCAGGAGGGGGTCCGGGGCGGGGATGAGACAGAGCGGTCGGTTGGAGGGAAGGGCACCCCCCTCACGCTGCGTATAAATGTGCCTTTCTAATGCAGACGAGTCAGAAGCAGAAGTGCTTGAGTAAACGCGATGTGAAAAAGGTCAGGCAGCCTTCAAGATTGGCCGACCGCAGTGTGAGCTTTTTTGTGTTTGTGTGTGGCACTGTGGTGGTTCTTGATGTGGAACTGTTGGTCTGTTCAGTTGGTTTTAACCCGCGCCATCCTGGATTGCGGATAGCAGCCTATGATAATTTGGCAAATTGTACTGTACAGTGTGGGTCACTGACATTGTGGTGCCCATTACCTGGTTTTTATGTCTTATTTTAACTGGAAAGAGTCGAATAAGGAAAGTATCTGCACATGTGATGTTGTCACTGCAGGTGCAAACAGAGTAAAACGAATGCAACACTGCTTACTTGCAAAAGTCGCCACGTTTAATGCTCACTGACGCTTGGGTCAAGAGACCTTCAGAGTGTAAATGGTGACAGCAGGGTTGTGTCAGTGACTTTTGCAAGTAAGCAGTGTTGCATGGAGTTTTTTCTTCAGTTTCAACTGAAACGAGTTGGAAAGTTTATTGAAAGGGGGTTTACTGAACACCTACAAGGGTGTTTATTGAATTCCTACAAGGTTGTTTTCTGTTCATTCACTGCAGAGCGGGATGTATTCTTGCATGGGATTCCTTCAATGTCCGTCAACCTTGTTGTCTATAAAGTATCCTATCCTATTGTCCATTCTATTTTTACATCCACATCATACCCCGAATGGGATTCTCCTGGGATGCTGTGCTTCCTGTGTGTTTCGCTGACTCTCATTTGCCAAGGTTGCAGATCTCATTTTCTATTCTAATGCGTTTGAGGGAAGGTCATGACCTTATATATAAAATGTCCCCTTTTTTAGATTATGCATTGACCTGTTCTTATAGTAGGATCACTACTACTACTCCAGTTGCTGATCTCATCATTCCAAAATCCAAAGCGTTATATTTTTAATTCACAGTCAAATGTAAAGAACACACACAGTTGAGTTGCTGACTATTGGAACACACAGTATACCCAGATACTCAGGTTTGTTGATTAGATGAAAAGTAATTTATCTCTTAATAGTCTCAAAGAGAAAGTCAGCTTCTCCATTGCATAAATCCAACTTTAAAAGCCTCCAACTATTTCAGTGTCCATGCTTTCTTCCTTGCGACGAGAAGCATGCCAATCATGTATTTGTATGTATTATCCATTAGATCAATGTTAATATTGCCTAGATACATCACTTCAAACTTAAAAGGGATATCGACTTCAATGGTTTCCATGAATCTAGGTGCTTTTTGCCAGTAAGGTACTGTTACAGGGCAGTCCCAGAATACGTGGAATATGGTTTGCATTCACAAAGCCACACAGTCTGACCCTACAAATGATGTATTTTCTGAAGAGAAGTGATGAAGTAGCGCAGAACATTTTTCCATCGAAACTCTGTCTCCAACTCAGAGAATTTATCATCTTTTAATGGTACTGGCACACATTTCCCACCTCCTCAGAAAAAGTCAGGTTGCCTTCCGTTTCCCATTTCTCCGTAATGTATGCTGTGGGTCAGGTTTGGATTTTTGAAATACTCGTATATAATGTAGAAATAGTTTTACGGCATGATTCTGATTTATAGGCTGCCAGGAAGACTTTTATTTTATCATTTTCCATGATCTCCATATCATTTTTCATAAACTGGTTTAGGAGATATTTATAAAAGTCTTGGCCCTCCAAGCCATATTCATCTTTTAGCTCTTCGAAGCTCTGTAGCGCCCCCTTTGGCATGTGGGTGCAGTAGGCTGTGAGGCCTCGCAGTAGGCTTGTGGCCCAGTATCTAAACCTGTTGTCCAACATAATTAGGTAAGAAGTCTGAGTCATAAGCACACCACTAAGACATTTCCCAGCTACTTTCAAGTTTTGTGATTTCATTCCATCTCTTCAGGGCTAGGTAATCCATGGATTATCCCTATCTGAAAGGTATCCTATCAATCTGTCATCAGCAATCATTGCTTGGATTGGAATTTCCTTCTAGCTTCATAGTTTGGGTTGCACCAGCAGACAAGCGGCCTTATCTGGGCTGCATAGTAAGAGTATTTTAGACATGGTAAAGCCATCCCTCCCATGTCTTCTGGGAACTGCAATGTTTTAAATCTGATTCTACAGTAGGTTTCTTCCATTGCCATATGAATCTCGACAGGAGTATGTCCAACTCGGTAAACTGCTGTATGGGCACCTCCATTGGCAGAGTCTGAAAAAGTATAATAATCTTCGCAGTGTGTTCATCCGTTCTAACAGATTCTATCCTAGAACTCAGAAAGGGATGAAGTTCTATTTTTTAATGTCTGCTTTGATTTTGAATACAAGATACTTCATATATTCTGCATCCCAGTCAAGTCGGTAATTTTCTCTGAGCTCATTAGGGGGGAGATCATTTAAAGTTACAGTGCTTTCGGAAAGTATTCAGACCCCTTCACTTTTTCCACATTTTGTTGTGTTATAGACTCAGTTTAAAATGGATTAAATGAAAAGAATTTGGCATCAATCCACACAAAATACCCCAGAATGACAAAGTGAAAACAGGTTTTTAGAAATTTCAGTAAATGTATTAAAATTGAAATACAAAAATACCTCATGTACATAAGTATTCAGACCCTTTGCTATTACCCTTAGCTAAAATGCAAAAATGTCTTCAACAAATCACTCAGTAAGTTGAATTGAGTCCATCTTAATGCAAGGTAATATAAAGTTAATATAATATAAAACAATAGTTTATGTAATTTTGGAATTAATATCTTTGTTTTTATAGGGTCTCTGATTTGCATAGGAATCAATTACAAACTCTGGGATCAAGTTGTCATTACAAACTGAGCAAATGGAGAGGAACAAAACTGCTCAGGAATGCAACCCTGAGGCCTGAGAAACAAAAATCTACAAAGTCTAATGGTGGAGAGGAAAAAGCACAGTCGATGGGACAACATCATCTCAGTCACTCTGCAAAATTGGTCTATAACCAAGTGGCCAAAAAGAATCCCTTAATGGAAAATAATCTATCTCATATCCATAATTGTGTTTGCAACAATGAATTCAAGTGATACAGCAAAGAAAGTGGCTGGAAATGTGTTTATTTGGTTTTTACTACAAAGCATTAAGTTTGGTGCAAATCCAGCACATGCAATGCAGTTTCTACACCATCTCCCGTGTGAAGAATAGTGGTAGCTGCATCAAGTTATGGGTATGTTTGTCACTGGCAGGGACTGGGGAGTTTGTCAGGATCAAGAGAAAATTATAAAATTTGCTGAGTTGGTAGTGACATCCTAATCTGCAGTGTGTAATTGATTTTTATACAAATCAGAGACCCTATAAAAACAAAGATATTAATTCCAAAATTACGTTAACTATTATCCTTGCATTAAGATCCTTGCATTCAACTTATTGAGTGATTTGTTGATGACATGTTTGCATTTTAGCTAATTTTAAGAGTGTCACAGAAAAGGGTCTGAATACTGATGTACATGAGGTATTTCTGTATCGCTTTGTCATTCTGGGGTATTGTGTGGGGATTGATGGCAAATTCTTTTAATTTAACCCATTTTAAATTGAGTCTATAACACAACAAAATGTGGAAAAAGTGAAGAGTTCTGAATACTTTCCGAGGGCACATGAGTTTTAACATGAGTTTTTTGTACATTCTATTTAAACCCTGAGAGAGATTCAAATACATCAATAGATGGCACCGACTTCAGTTCTCCTCCTGTCATCTTCATGCCTTTGATGTTGTCATTTTGCCTGGTTAGCTGACCCAGGGGTTCAATAAACTAGAGCAAAAATCAGGGTGGAAATCGAACAACCTTGGCACACACCACATTGTAATGTAATTGTATTTGAGAGTTCACCATTGACTTTGGTTCTAGCTGTTGGCCTATTGTATACTGCCTGAATTGCTCTAATTAAGTCAATGCCCAAACCTGCTTAGAACCTTGTAAAGGAAACCCAGTCAAAAGCATTGAACCCCAGAAGAACTGCCTCTTGGTTGTTTTTCTGTATATATCTCATGATGTAATGAATGTCTGATATTGTCTTGAGTCTGCCTTTCTCTGATAAACCTTGTTTGGTCCAAAGGAATACATTCTGGTAGGATCACCTCTATTTTCTATGCAATAATGGAGGTGTACAATCTACTGTATAATCTATATTCAGGATGGATGTAGGTCTATAAACCCCACAATCCAATCTATCTTTCCCTTCTTTTGGTATGACTGAAATAATAGCCTCCATCCATAATTCCCCCTTCTGCATTGCCCAGTTGCATACTGCTAGTCGAATGGGATCAAGTTGTCTCTTAAATGTTTTATACCATTCTGAAGGGAATTCGTCTGCACCTGGGGATTTTTTTTTTAATCTATTAAAACCTGTCTGCATTTCGTCCATAGTTATTTCAGAAATGAATTTATCATTCTGTTCCTCCGTAACAGTACAAACACATTTAAGGAGTTTCGAAACTCATCATTGTCTGTTTGTGGTTGTGTATATCAATGATTATAAAATATCTCAAAGCTCCTTTGTATTTCCTCAAGTCTATGGTGGAGTGTCTTTGTTTTAAGGTTTGTTATCTTTGAAAACCGTATTATCTGCTTGTTCTTTATGCAATTTGTAAGCCAGGACTTTCATTTCATTTGTTTCCCACTTTCCTTCTGCTTAAGAAGGTTTCTTTTGTATTAGAGTATAGATATCGCTGAGTATAAGAAGTATTTCATTCTTTATTCTTTTAATTTCTTGTTTTACATTTGGGTTTACAGTGTCCCTCTGTCACTGTTTCAATTCTGTCGGTTCTGGAGGTTGTTGAACTTCTCTTGTCTTAGTTCTTTTAACAGAGAAGTGACAGAAATGATTGTCCCTCTCAGGACAGCTTTACCAGCATCCCAAAGCACAGACGGAGACACCTCCCATTATCATTTTGCTCCAAATACAGATTAATGTCAGTTTTATATATTGAGCAACGTAACCAAAGTACCTTCAACTTTCCCTCTTATCAAAATAAATCTCTCCTCTCTTTGTCTTTAGTTTCTGATGTGTTCAATACTTGATATCAATAGAGCTACTCCTCTTTTATGGCCTGAATTATACAAGGAAGAGAATAAATATTACCCCTTTATAAACCACCCCTTTTCAGTTTTGCATGCTCTACTTTTGCAGATATGCAATATAAGCTTTATCCTTTTTCAATTTAGCAAGGATTTTACCTTTTTTTTTTAAAGGATTTCTCTGTCAGTTGTGTATTTTTCTTGAGTCTTCCCCTAGTTTCCGGCCCCTTCCATGTTCAGATTTATTCTATTTTAATAGATGGAATTCGAAAGTTGATAGGTTTTTTTTATCAACATGTCGAGAGCGTGTCTCTTAAGCTCCCATCAGGTTGAAGATGTCACCGGAAGCCGTGTGTGTATGTTATTCTCTTTGTGAGTGTATTCTCCTGAGATGATGACAATGTTGTCCTGTGTGTCGTGTTCAGGTTGCCCAGACGTTCTATGTCACCATCCGACCTGTGGACGATTCCCTGCCCCTGCTGCAGGTCCCTGGGATGAGGGTTCAGGAGGGAGTGAGGAAGACCATCACAGAGTTTGAGCTGAAGGCCACCGACGCTGACACAGAGGTGGGTACAGTGGGCCATCATTCTTTGACACAAGCGTCAGTGTTTTACCTCTAGATGAAGTGAAAGGCGGAGGGACAATATTGTGCTATATAGAATATATTATACTGTATATCCTATATACACTCATTGAGCACTTTATTTGGAACACCTGTACACCTTCTCATGGTGGAGGTGGTGTAATGGTGTGGGGAATGGTTTGGCACACTTTGGGCCTGTTAATACCAATCAATCATTGCTTGAATGCCACAGCCTATTTGAGTATTGTTGCTGACCATGTACATCCCTTCATGGCCACAATTTACCCATCTTCTAATGGCTACTTCCAGCATGATAATGCACCATGTCACAAAGCAAAAGTCATCTCAAACTGGTTTCATGAACATGACAATGAGTTCAGTGTTCTTCAGTGGCCTTCCCAGTCACTGGATCTGAATCCAATAGAACACCTTTGGGATGTGGTAGAACGGGAGATTCACAGCTTGAAAGTGCACCTGAAAAATCTGCAGGAATTGCGTGATGCAATCATGTCATCATGGACCAGAATCTCAAAGGAATGTTTCCAATATCTTGTGGAATGAATGCCACAAAGAATTGAGGCTGTTTTGAGAGCAAAGGGAGGCCTTACCCAGTATTAGTATAGTGTTCCTAATAAAGGGCTTGGTGCGTGTATAATATTGCATATGCACTATGAAAGAGACTCAACATACCCGAGCAATATGAGACTCACTGGGGATATTGCACGCCAAACAGAACTACAATAACAACAGGGGTCGTTTAACATTGATACTTAAAATCAAATCAAATAAATCTTTATTAATATAATGAAAAGGTTCTGGACGGCAAAGATGTTTTATTTGCTGACTTGTTTTGGAGAAAGCTCCTTCATCAAAGCATGTAAAGCGTCAGCAAATAAACCATCTTTGAAGGGATCAAGTTGCCCTCCAGAACCTCTTTTCTGTATATACTTCATAATCCACCCCTCCAGCAGTCCAACTGAAATTGAAAAACTCTTTGAGTTTTGAGCGCCAGCACTTTTCAGCAATCTTTATTTATATAGCACATTTCAGACACAAATGCAATACAATGCACTACACAGGAACAAATAAATGAAAGGAAAGAGAGGAAGTAAAAAGGCTGCAATATCAAGTGTTTCTTATCGTATGAAGTCAAGAGGAAATTCAGCAACTGCTAGAGGATAATGGAACTAGATTAAAATGCTTATTTACAGTTGAAACCAGTGCGTTTCCACCTGTAGCCTTCATCTGAGTCTTTTTTTTCAGGCAGGTGACGATGGCGTCTTTCATAAGATATAATGTATAAACAGAGCTGAGGTAATAGAATAATGGAGAGGAAATGAACCCTGACTGGACCTTTACTCTTGGCGGTATAGAGGCCAGAGGAGAGTAAAGGAAGGCAACCTGACTTCAAGCCTCTTGATTAAGTTATGTCGTGAAATTCAAAATTCAAATATTACGCTCCATTAGCATGTGGATAGGGGTGCGACGTCGTCGCCTACACTACAGTAGAAATGATGAAATTCTTAATGAAAACGATCTATCACACAACTCCTTCTTTTGACGTGGAAAATGAATGGCAAAAACTAGGCCACCGTGCCCAATCTGAGGCGGAGACGGTGACTAATGATCTCTCACTCTCTCTCTCTTTCTCTCTCACTCTCTCCCCCCCCTCTCTCCCCCCCCCTTCCCAATTCCCCCTTTTCTCCCATCCCTGTCTTTCTTTGTATCCCTCTCTCCCTCTCTCCTCCTTTCCTCCCTGTCTTTACCCCTCTCTCTCCCATCCCTCTTTTTTTTTCTGCCTCCGTCCCCCTCTCCCGTCTTTCTCAGGAGGAGTCCATCACGTTCACCATCGTCCAGGCCCCTCGCCACGGGACCATCGAGAGGACCAACAACGGCCAGCACTACCGGCAGACCAACACCTTCACCATGGACGACATCTACCAGAACCGTGTCAGCTACAACCACGACGGCAGCAACTCCCTCAAGGACCGCTTCACCTTTACCGTGGCCGACGGCACCAACGTCTTGTTCATGGTGGAGGAGGGCGGGAAGGAGGTGAGGGGCACGGAGGGGCACGGAGAAGGGCTTGGAGAGAGTGAGAGAGAGTGTGTGTGTGTGTGTGTGTGTGTGTGTGTGCGGAGGGTGTGTGTGTCAGTGTATGTTTGTGTGTGTGTGTGTGTGTGTGTCAGGGTTTTTTTATAGCGAGGGTATGACAGAGGCTCAGAGTAAATTAACTTCACGGGTTGTCAGTTTGCCTGTCTATCCCCTGTGTCTGACTTGTCACTGTTAATGGAGGGCACAGTTTAGCTTGGACAGCAGGTCTTTGCTATCTCTTTTTCTTTGACACTTCTCTCCCTCCCTCTCTCTCTCTCCCTCTCTCTCTCCCTCCCTCTCTCTCTCTCTCTCTCTTTTTTTTTCTCTCTTTCTCTTTCTCTCTCTCCCTTTCCCTCCCTCTCTCTCTCTCTCTCTCTCTCTCTCCCTCTCTCTCTCTCTCTCTCTCTCTTTACACCTGGGGAGAGGGTGTATTACGGTGAGAAGTGTCAAAACAGTGTTAACAAAAATTTACTTCACTGCTGCACACTCTGTCTTAGAGAGAGCATCGCTCTGTGAAATGTAATATTTATGGTCCAAAGGGAGGAAGGATGATATAGTGGGGTCATTTATCTGATTTGGGGATTTAAGCGATTTACCTTTTTTCATTTTTAACTCAACAAATAACATGACTGGAAGTGAGCATTTTAAATAAGTAAAATCTGAAATATTTGAATTTGATGACATTTTTTTTCTGACAACTTGTGACACATTGCCTCTCAATGTGGAGCTAGAGATACAATTTCCCCCTTTTCCCAGCAAGGTTGCCTACATGCTGCTTTCCTCCTTTGCCTTTGTGTAGATAGTGACAGCTGCACCGCAGAAGTTTAAGATTGACATTCTGCCTGTGGATGACGGCACTCCTCGTATCGTCACCAACCTGGGTCTGCAGTGGCTGGAGTACATGGACAACAAGGTAAACACAGTTAAAGGCTGACTGCTTTCTATCATAAACTGTCACTTTTTAATTGATTCATTTTTTCACTGTGGGGTTTTACATAATTGCCGGATTGTTTGACAATGTAAGTACGGTAAAGCTTTTTCGGGAAATGATATCAATATGGGAACCGCAACTTTTTCAACTATGGGCATTTCTTGTGACTTTTCAAATTGACAGTAAGGGCTGACAATAAGTAATGCCATATAAGTAATTCAATCTTCAAAGTGAACATAAAAGTTAGAATGAATACATACTGGTAATTGTATTCAGTAATTGCTCCCTCATTGACATTTGCGTGGCTTTAACTTTCCCCACTAATAGAAAGGAAACGTCGCACAGTGCTTGCATTCAATGTGTGTTGCACTAGCTCCCCCTACAGGTTATGTGGAATAACACCTCTTAATACAAGTCATAGATTTAAGTCCACTTGTAATGAATGGAAAGCAAACAGCACACACACTTCTCCTTGGATTAAAGACCTCTCGATCCAAGTAGTTTTCTAAAAACCTTCTATTTTGACTGAAGGGGGGGTCCTTAACTCCTCTGAATGGAAAAGTAAGCATCGCACTGTTTGTACTCCTGTCTCCCAGGCAACCAACCTGATCTCTAAGAAGGAACTGCTGACCATGGACCCAGACACAGATGACGGACAGCTGGTCTATGATGTCACCACCGAGCCCAAACATGGCTTCCTGGAGAGCAAGCTCAAACCTAGTGCTCCTATCAGCACCTTCACACAAGGTACAGTCCTGGCCAGTGTGAAACCCTCTGAATAGAGTTCACTGAATGTTTTAAACCATTTCGGTTTATAGTTTCTGCACTCTTCATGTGAAAATACATACAGTTTAGGTCATGATCACAACACAATAAATACATATTTCATTCACAATATGTGGTGTCGCTTTACACATATCCTGTATAATTTGTATAAAAACAATAAAAAAAATTTTTTTTTAAAAAGGTCAAAGTTGTGCTAACGATGAACCTGTGCCCTCCAGCTGACATCAACCTCGGGCTGATCCGCTACGTGCTCCATGAGGAGAGCACCAAGGAGACCAGCGACCACTTCAAGTTCCTGGTGAAGGACAGCAAGCCCAACGTGGTCAGTGACAACGTCTTCCACATCCAGTGGTCCCTCATCAGCTTTCAACACAAAAGGTCTGTATCCCCCCCCCCCAACCTCAACTCAGTCATCCTCTCTTCTCATCCTGTCTTTTCATCTTCTCTTTCAATCCTCCATTTCCATCCTCTCTTTTCATCTGCTCTTTCCCTCCTCTTTTCATCCTGTCTTTTCATCCTCTCTCTTAAAGTATTCATGGAATAAAGAATACACACCCACGGCGATGTGCTGACTAATGGAACATAACTCAAAACATAAGGGGCTCCCTGAGCAAGGCTATTGATCTGAAAAACGCTGGTGAGATTAATATACGAGAGAAGAGTGTGTGACTTTCCTTTTCATTACGTTTGGATTTTTCCCCTCTTTTCATGTCATTCAGAGAGATACAAGTCAATTACAGAGATAAGATATTGCCTTAGATATTACCTTAATAAAATGTGAGATTGAGCACAAAGGCAAACACCAATTTGTTACCGCTTCATCCTAAATATCATTCAAGTAGGGCCTAGAGTTTTTCCTGACCATGTGGCCTGACCAGGAAGACTGCTGATGATGACGAGGAACAAACCTGGTCTGGAAAGTGAACCTGCAGTGTGGTTTCCCTGTATCCTGTATAGACCTGTATCTCTCAGCCTTATGTGACAGGCGGGGTTTTCAAACCTGGGTCTCCCATTAGGCGTCTACCATTAGGTCAAGAGGACATCCTCAGGCAGGGCTACTGTACCCTCATCACAAGAGCGTGATTCCAAATCACCTCTGCTACATTGACATGGCTGACAGCGTTTCCCTACCCCCTACAGTTACAACGTGAGTGAGAAGGCTGGCACGGTGTCGGTCACAGTGAAGAGGACGGGCAACCTGAACCAGTATGCCGTCGTGCTGTGTCGTACAGAGCAGGGCACTGCCACCTCCACCTCCAGTGTTGGCTCACGGCCCGGCCAGCAGGACTATGTGGAGTACGCTGGGCAGGTAAGGACATCACCACCACATACTGTAATGGCACCTTCAACTGTTTCTGCTGTACCAGCCGTCTGCCAAGGCATGGCAGTCAGGCCATTTAGTCCTTGTAACACATACAGTGCCCTGCGTAAGTCATGGGACAGTGAAGCATTTTTTGTTCTTTTGGCTCTACACTCTTTTCAATTACTGTGAGGTTAAAGTCGAGATTCTCAGCTTTTATGTGATGGTGTTTGTGTACCTATTGGTATCACCATTCAGAAAAAATGCTTTACTTAAAAAATGCTTTACAAAAAAAAGAATTGTCCCATTATTTACACAGGGCTTCTAGTTCTGTTGTTGAGTTTCCTGTTTCTCTCTTTCCATCACGTCTCTTTCTCTCTCCATCTCCTCACTCCTCCTCTCAACCTCCTTTGCCTTCTTCCAAACAGCCTCCGCCTCTGCCCTCAACTCCTCTGCCCTCAACTCCTCCCTTTCCTTCAAGAAGGCGTCTGTCTTCTCTTTCAACCACTCTACCTTGATTTTCACCTGCTGTTGTTCCCTCCTCAACACCTTGTTGTCTCTGTTAAGCTGCTTTATTCCCTCAGAGAGGGCCGCCTTCACTCCTTCCATCTCCTCCTTCTCTTTCTCCATGGCCTCCATAGCACTCTTTAGGGCCTCCCACTGTCTCTCAATGTCTTCTCTCGCTTTGTCCATGTTTGCTAATGAATGTGGAATACTGCACTACACTGAGTTGAAATGAGTTTGGAATGATTTACATCCGTTGTCATGGTATCGATTCTTGTCTCATAACTGTTGAACAGCATCATAACTTCTATACATTCCAACATTCTAAATGACACAATCATGCAATGACATCATGCAAAGAAACTTCTTGCCTGGGCTTGAAATGGGTTTTGCATTCAGGCAACAATAATTAATGATTTAAAATGAATTGACCTCTATGAGCAACCATAGATGTTCCCATTTTGAGTTTCCATTTCTCCCCTCACCTGCTCCAATAGGATGGGAAATGACAAATGTATAGGAAATACTAGTTTAGCCTGCACTATTGATTAGCTCACAGACTATTACAAGGATAGTTCACTCTTTCTAAAGCTTAACCATGTTTTCGATATGCCTTGAGTCAGTGGAGCATTGAATGAAATCATGACGCATGCAACAAAAACATTTGATCAGGAATTGATGAAAATGACTGATATAGCTTTGGATGTAGTGGTTAATTCTATAAAATGGATATTCCCGTGAAATCCAACATTGATATTTGTGCCATGCCACTGAACTAAACTAGCTTGCCAGGTAACCTACCCACTGTGGTGTAACAGGCAACCGCATGGATGTAGATTTCACTAGAGACTGGGGGCACATGGAGTAGAGTAAGCTGATACTAAAAACTTCAGAAATTAAATTTAGCCTCAGATAAATCTGTCATATATTGAAACATGTAATTCAAAGTTATACTAATGTCAGAAATGAATGACTACAATTTTCTCAATATCTGTATTATATATTACTCTAATCCAGTGCTTACCAAACATTTTACAACTGTGGAATTGTAATGAAAGGCTACAACACACATGTTCCACTACTTATTATTTACAAGGCAGTTATGAGAAATATGACAGATGTTTTACAGAATAAGTTAAACTAGGCACATCATACCTACAGTACATACACTGTGTAAACATTTGGTTTGAACATCCTGGGTACAAGAAGACATCGATGCTTCCTGCTACACCATACACACTACAGCACCTAACACCTCTCTCCCCCACCCCCCACCCCCCACCCCCCAGGTCCAGTTTGATGAGAGGGAGGACATCAAGGTGTGCACCATCGTGATCAACGACGACAAGGTGTTTGAGGGCGTGGAGAGTTTCCAGGTGGAGCTGAGCCTGCCGGTCTACGCCCTGTTGGGTCAGGTGACGCGCGCCAAAGTCAACATCAACGACACGGAGGACGAGCCCACTCTGCAGTTCGACAAGAAGACCTACCATGTCAACGAGAGCACCGGCTTCATCATCGCCTCCATCGAGCGGAAAGGTCAGGACGAGGCCACCACTGTATTCTTGAGCAATAGAGAGCACTATATAGCATTGAACTAATTTCCCCTTGGTGATTAGTATAGTTATTATCTATCTATCTGGTCGCCATTCCTCCAAACCCATAACCATCTGCCAAATACTGAGACCATGTACTGCATAACAGCTCATAGCCCCTTATAAAAGCCTTTAAAAATGCTATAAAATACCCCTGCTTCTCCCTCTCCACCCAGGTGACACATCTAGCACAGTGTCTGCCCTCTGCTACACCGTCCCTAAGTCAGCCCAGGGCAGCAGCCTGCACGCCCTGGAGTCTGGTTCAGACTACAAGACCCGCGGCATGACGGGCGACAACCGGGTCATCTTCGGCCCGGGCGTCAGCATGTCCACCTGCGATGTCAAGCTGATCGACGACAGCGAATACGAGCTCTCCGAGGAGTTCGAGCTGGTCCTATCAGATGCCTCGGATAACGCCCGTATGGGGGACGTCATCGTGGCAAAGGTGGTCATCGATGGGCCTAACGACGCCTCGACGGTGTCCCTGGGCAACGCTACGTTTACGTTCAGTGAGGATGCAGGTAAGAGATGGAGTTGACTTGTGTTGTACTCTGTTGGATCTTGAATTAACTCATCACAACACTTCAGTGTAAAAACATCATAACCGTAGGTCTACAGTATATTCCCCCAGACTATGTTTGTTTTTTTCCAGTGCATGTACAGTACTTTGAATGATTAGTATTTTAACATTGAACTCTGACCTCTCCTCTCAGGTACCATAGAGATCCTGGTGCTGCGGCAGGGCAGTGACCTCTCGTCCGTGACCTCTGTGTGGTGCGCCACACGCCCCTCTGACCCCGCCTCCGCCACCCCGGGGGTGGACTACATCCCTAGCTCCAAGAAGGTGGAGTTCAAGTCTGGCAAGACTCAGGAGGTACAATAAACAAGAGTCATCTTCTGTTTTACCATATGCCTGTAGGGCCTAGATTCACAAAACATTAGTGTAGTCTTACCATTTATAATGCATGTTACAAATGTGGATAAGCATTTATTTTAAGTTCAAGAGCCTCAAAACATCTGAAACTATCCATTTGATTTTCATGTGTGTGCATTTAGGTGGGCACTCCGATTTTGTTAGCGTAAAAGACATCAGCCCTTGTGGAACACCTTGCAGGCGTTTTCCTCATTGAACACCACTGTTCCTCTCGTGCCCCTCTCTCCACAGACGTGCAGTCTGACCATCATGGACGACATCCAGAACCCCACCATCGAGGGATCCGAGTCCTTTGTGGTCTTCCTCAGCTCCCCCCAGGGGGCCGTGCTCCTGGAGCCCTTCGAGGCCAACGTGGTCATCACAGACACCTTCCAGGACAGTAAGTACATATTAAAAACTAAAACATTAAAATTCTAATCTTCTAAACATTTTGACCCTAAGGGCCATAGTTTTGCGGGTTGCAATACATACAATTGTACTCTACATACAGTACATTATATACAAAACAGGGGGCTATACATAGACACAATGTAGAAGGAAAGATTATGAAAGTGCAAGTGCAATGTTGTATATACAGTAGATATCAATCTAGCAAATAACATCTGATCAAATCTAAAACATCAGGACCCTTTATTCTCTCAATAGAAGTTGTCCTAAGCACATATCTTGGATCAGTTGGTCCTCCTGAAGTTTCCTAACCTTAAACATTACAGGGAAAGAACATACAACTGTTCATCAGTGTTAAGGGGGAACTTCATCCTACTCCTCCCATTCATATTGCCTCTGACACTGAATAAACCAGATTTATCAAGACCTTGACTATAATCAATTAATTTGTGCATTATTTCAAGTACAATATGTAACTTACAACCTGAATGGGATGTTTATGTTTAATTTTTAAAAAATCCCAGTGTCAAAGTTGCTTCCTTAGTGAGTAAGACAGTGAGGGCTAATCAACTACAGCCAAGGTCAGCGCCAAATCAGGAAAACTCATTTCAAAAATGCAAAGAAAAAGTGTGGAACATCCCTTTAATCATATATCTTTGCCTCCCTACCTCCTCAGTTCCCAGCATGCAGTTTCAGAAGACGGCCTACAGGGTGAAAGAGAAGGAGAGCGTGCTGCACATCCCCATCATCCGGACGGGAGACCTGACCTACAAGTCCTCAGTCCGCTGTTTCACACGCACGATGTCAGCCATGGTCATGGACGATTTTGAGGAGAGGAGGAATGCTGATGACTCACGCATCACTTTCCTCAAGGGGGAGAAGGTACAGCACAGTGGGCCGCTCACCGTCACAATAAATAAGAATAGAATATATGGTTATAGTTTACTCAAGGCACTGCTACTAGTATAGGGATGCAATATACTGTACACTCTTACAAAAAAATGGTTCCCGAAGGTGTTCTTCTCTGTTCCTGTGGGAGAACCCTTTGAAGAACCCTTTTCTATGTAGAATCCTGGGAAGGGTTCTCCCACAGAGACAAAGGTAGAACCTTTATTCAGAGTGTATGCCTGCAGTCACATCTCGTCACACTCACGTTCAAGTTTGAACAAAAAAATGGTTGTTATCACAGCTAAGATTGTCATTGTCTCTCTCTCATTTTCTTTGGTGACAAAGATCTTTGTGATAAATGCCAATAAAGTTTGGATTTGATTTGTATCACAGGTGAAGAACTGCACGGTCCACATCAACGATGACTCGGTGTTTGAGCCTGAGGAGGAGTTCCAGGTGCATCTTGGGACACCCCAGGGAGACCACTGGAGTGGGGCCATGGTGGGCATCAGTGACATAGTCACGGTCACCATCACCAATGACGAGGATGGTAAGATCCCACGCTTTCACTGACCTCAGTTTTCTCCCCGATGTTTTCTTTCCTATGAATGGCAGTGTACACACACACACACACACACACACACACACACACACACACACACACACACACACACACACAGACACACTGCTACTGCTGTATAAGCAGTGTGAGTAGATAATACCCTCTTTTCAGCTTATGTGCACTTTACATCCTTCATCTTTTCACCACAAAAAATAGTTAAGACAGGAAACATCATGAATGATTTCAGTATTATACAATATCACTAATATCCTGGTTAATTCTGGGTTTTGTCAGAGGTTCATATGTACATGTGTTAAGTTCCTGTTTTCAACCCTTTTTCACCCGTGTTCCACACCTCCATTGGCTTCACACGTCCACAGTGTGAAGCCATGACTTCGTACTGAATATTATACTGTGCGCTCTTTCCCCAGCCCCCACCATAGAGTTTGAGCAGGCGTCCTACCAGGTGCGAGAGCCCCCCGGTCCAGATGGCATCGAGGTGCTCAACATCAGGGTGAACCGTGGAGGGGACCAGGACAGGACCTCCAAGGTGCGTTGCAGCACCCGGGACGGATCGGCCCAGTCCGGAGTGGACTACAACCCCAACAGCCAGGTCCTCAAGTTCACCCCCGGTCAGTGTGTTTACCTCAACCTAGGTCAACCTAAGTCAATAATACGGCCAGCACTCTCAAGTTTAGGTAAAGAAAAATGAATTTATATTTGATACGTATCAGTAGTAGCACAGAGGTAATCTATAATGGATCAAACAGTGCCTACAGCACCCAAAAACATATCATCAGATTTTTTTTTTTAGCACCTTTTCCTTATTTCGTTTTTCAATCTATCATCACACTCTTGAGCGTCCTTCAACTGACCTTTGACATGTTCCCCTTTATCGAATATATTTAGAATGTTTTCTCATATTTTTGGTCTACAGGAATGGACCACATCCTGTTCAAGATTGAGATCCTGTCCAATGAGGACCGGGAATGGCACGAGTCGTTCTCATTGGTCCTCGGGCCCGATGACCCTGTGGAAGCGGTGCTCGGAGAAATAACCGTGGCAACAGTGACTATTCTGGATCAGGAGGCTGCTGGGAGTCTCATCCTCCCTTCCACGCCCATCGTAAGGAAGCAAGACTTTTTGACGAGTCTAAATATTTCACTTGTGAAAAAAGAAATGAAATTGTATTGCTTTCTCTTGAACTTTATTCAGGACATCATTGGTAGAGAATAGAAGATGGGTCAAGCCCCCCCCCTTTCAAAATCAGTTGCAAATGGACGTAGCCTATGTTCTCTGGCTGCGAACAGACAGTCACACTTACCTTGTCGTCCAAGGGAACAGGAGTGAACCTTTCTGAATGTGATGCATCCTCAATCCTCCCCCCCCCCCCCCCACCCCCCCACCCTCCAGGTGGTGTCTCTGTCCGACTACGACCACGTCCAGGAGGCGACCAAGGAGGGCAGTAAGAAGACCCCATCGCCCGGCTACCCGCTGGTGTGCGTGACCCCGTGTGACCCCCACTACCCCAACTACTCTGTGATGAAGGGCCGCTGTGAGGAGGCGGGCATCAACCAGACCTCGGTCCACTTCAGCTGGGAGGTGGCCGCCCCCACGGACACCAGCGGAGCCCGCTCCCCCTTCGAGACCGTCACTGATAGCACGCCCTATACCAGCACTAACCACATGGTGAGTGGTGGGAAATGAGTGGTGGGATAATTGATAGATGGTTACGTTAGTGAGTGTGTGTGTTCTGTCAATGTATGCGGGTGTTGGGATGGTGGGTTTGCATGCATGTGTGTTTAATTGGAATGTGTGTGTGTGTGTGTTATGTTGTTTTTGTGTGTATATGTACTCTGTATAGACACATATCAGACAGTGATGTGGTGTGTTTTTTTCAGGTCCTGGACAGTATCTACTTCAGCCGGCGTTTCCACGTGCGCTGCGTGGCCCAGGCCAGGGACAAGGCCGGCCATCTTGGCACCCCGCTGAGGAGCAACATCGCCGTCATCGGCACGGATGGCTCCATCTGTCACACCCCCGTCACCACGGGAACCGCCCGGGGCTTCCAGGCTCAGTCGTTCATCGCCACTCTCAAGTACCTGGATGTCAAACACAAGGAGCACCCCAACCGGTGAGCCAATCAAATGAAATCGAATTATCTCATCAAAATTCAAATCAAGCACAGGGAATTTCACAGTGCTGCTATGGGCTTTACACACCGCAGGGCCGACCCGAACCGTATTGTGCTGGCTTGGGTATATTCCCTTCACGCTGTCCATTCCAGCCCTGTTTCAGCAACTGTGATGGCAGTATAATCAGGGCAGCCCAGTACAGCTCAGCTGGGCTCAGCTGTAGTGTGAATTAGGGCTTTAGTGTTAGGGCTGGGCTAGAACAGCCAATGCTGTTGCTGGTAATCATGATCTGGGTCATTTATTGCCGTCTCTTCTTCGGCAGTATCCACATCTCTGTGCAGATCCCACACCAGGACGGTATGCTGCCCCTAGTGTCCACCATGCCTCTGCACAACCTGCACTTCCTACTGTCTGAGTCCGTCTACAGACAGCAGCACATCTGCTCCAACCTGGTCACACTGAAAGACCTGCAGGGGATCTCTGGTGGGTGGACACATGCACACATGGATGCGCACATGCAGATGCACGTACAGTACACGCGCACACACACACACACACACACACACACACACACACACACACACACACACACACGCAGTTGAGAACACATGAAATTGACAGGTTTGTCTTTATTCTGTAAGAATGTGTGTGCATGTGAACACCCATTAACATGTGTTTGTTTGTTTGTTTGTTTGTTTGTTTGTGTGTGTGTGTTCCAGAGACGGGTTTCCTGGATGACGTCTCCTATGACAGCATCTCCCTGGGTCCAGGCTACGACCGGCCCTACCAGTTCAACCCCAACGTCAGAGAGGCCAACAGCATCCAGCTGTACAAGCACCTGAACCTGAAGAGCTGTATCTGGACCTTTGACGCCTACTACGACATGACGGAGCTCATAGACGTGTGCGGGGGCTCCGTCACCGCTGACTTCCAGGTATAGAATTCATACATTTGTGACGATATGGATTTGGATTACGGATGATATTTACACGGCACACGATATGTACACATACAACACACACATGTGTACAGTACCAGTCAAACGTTTGGACACACCTTCTCATTCAGTGGTTTTTCTTTATTTTTTATTATTTTCTACATTGTAGATTCATATTGAAGACATCAAAACTATGAAGGAACACATATGGAATTATGTAGTCAACAAGAAAGTGTTAAACAAAGTAGAATATGTTTTATATTTTAGATTCTTTAAAGTAGCCACCTTTTGCTTTGATGACAGCTTTGCACACTCTTGGCAAGGTGTGTCCAAACTTTTGACTGGTACTGTATGTACACACACACACACACACACACACACACACACACACACACACACACACACACACACACACACACACGACATGTACACTACACATGATACACACACACACACACACACACTTTATCAGTTGACATGCAATAATGTGCTCAAAAATACTCCTCTGGGGGGGCGCTGTTGAGCCGATAAGCCAGAAGATTCAGAGCTCGCTGCAAATTGTACTTACATTTTTCAATTCATCGTCACTTTCTGTCATCAAAGACTCATTGTATTTAGAATATATCCAGTACAATATGTCTAGCTCTTTTTAGAAATGCTCCTCTTCTCAAAGCATGATCAAAAAAGAGTTAGGTCAGGTGCTCTTGAAATCTGCCTATCTACCGTGTCTAGTAACAACATCATTTGCATTGACTTTGGTTACAATGCTCAGGTGAGCAGACTGACAGTTTGCATGTGATGACATAGCCCAACAGCAGTATGCCCAACAGCAGTATGCCCAACAGCAGTATGCAAACTGTCTTAGGTTTGACCATGGCTCTACGGTAATGCACCTCACGTCATGTCCTGTCATATACAACATGATGTTGTATGTACGGTGTTCTACAGTCTGTGGAGAAACAAAATGTCACATAACAGATAAAAATAAATAAATAAAATAATAAATAACATGAATGAAAATATGATGTCATGTGTTGTAATGTCAGATAAGAAAAGAAAAGAAAAAGAATCGAAGGAAAAAAAGACGACTCGGCACATTGACGTTCGTACTCCTGTTTGTTTGTTTATTTAAGGCAATGTTTCAGCCCTTCGGTTTTTGTTTGGGCCTCTACATAGAACTGCTGGACCTACCCATTAGTAATAGATGTATGATATTTTATTGAATTTGTTTTCCTTCATTGAGATCTATTTTTTACCAGCAGTACATCTATTTTTCAAGTGAGCCCTGGCAAATCCATCCAATTCTACAAACACAACACAGCATACACCATGTATCAATGGACAGACTTGCTTGGTAAAAAACTGTTCCAAGCGCATTCTAATCACGTCCTGTTGTGTCCCACAGGTGCGGGACTCGGCCCAGTCCTTCCTGACGGTGCAGGTGCCTCTCTATGTGTCGTATATCTACGTGACGGCTCCTCGTGGCTGGGCCTCTCTGGAGCACCACACTGAGATGGAGTTCTCCTTCTTCTACGACACGGTGCTCTGGAGAACAGGTCTGTTCATAGATCCAAACTCACCACACACACTGTATACACTATATATACTACTGTACCCATGAACACACACACACACACACACACACACAGACACACACACACACACACACACACGTAAGAATTGTATATTTTATCTCTCTTACATAGAGAAAAGGTGTCCTTGATATAAGCGTCGTATTTCTTGAATTAAGCTAATCATTAGATACATAATGATAGCAGAATCTGCTCAACCATCCCTCAACTCTAGATACTGTATGTGGCTTTTATACACTACCGGGCCGACCCAAATCCATACTTTGCTGGCTCGCATATTCTCTTTTCACATTGTCCTTTCCAACACAGTTCCAGCAACTGTGATGGATGCGTAACCAGGCCAGCCCAGTACAGTTCAGCTTGGCTGAGCTTGGTTTGGCTCTGTAGTGTAAATCCGTTAAGTTAAGTGTGGCATACTCTGCCATCCATCTAACTTCCCATGTTCCTATCTTGTGTGTCCAGGCATCCAGACAGACAGTGTGCTGTCAGCCCGACTCCAGATCATCAGGATCTACATCAGGGAAGATGGCCGACTGGTGATTGAGTTCAAAACGCACGCCAAATTCAGAGGTGAGTCCTTGGTGTTGTGTGTATGACTGACATGTAACATTGTGCATTGTGTACAGTTGCTGTTGCGGTTGATGTTCTGGGGTGAAATTGGATATGTATTTCCCTCCTTTTATCCATATGACACAAACGTAGTCACCTATTGGCATTGAACCCTGGTTGTGAGTGCTCTGCACCCAAAAGTCAACTGAACATAAAGCGCTAGTCTGGATACAAAGCTAATGTTCAGCCTGTGGGCAAGGTTGCTCATCAATGCATCACAGCCATTACGCCAGTAAAACTAGGCCACCATGCCCAATCTGAGACAGAGACGATGACTCTCTCAATGACTAATGACTAGTCTCTCTCTCTCTCTCTCTCTCCATTTGTAGGCCAGTTTGTCCCAGAGCACCACACCCTGCCCGGCCACAAGACACGCCTAATGGCCCCGGACCACCTGGGGGGGGTAGAGTTTGACCTGCAGCTGCTGTGGAGCGCCCAGTCCTTCGACTCGCCCTACCAGCTGTGGAGGGCCACTAGCTCCTACAGCAGGTCAGTCAACTCACTAGTGACACCCAAAGCCACAGACATACTACATAGAGTTTGGAAATCCTAATCGTCCATCTTGGCTCCAATTGCTCTATGGCAAGGACAATAAAGATGTGATTTTAACTCGAATTGGATTGTCTTTACACCTTTGGTTCCGACACGCCTTATTAGATTTTGTCCATCGCATCTAAATCCCATCTAGATGATGTATGGCAGCTATTATGTAGTAGGAGAGGGTTTGGTGCTCAAACAACAGCAGGAGAAGAGGTGCTGCCTTAAATACATAATCTATGCATGTTCCTATAAGAGGCCTGAGACTTTCTCAATAAAAAAACACACCATTTTATATAGGTCAGAATAATAACAAGATGTTTTGGTCTCATCTGAGACGTTTATATGCTATATTCAATTTTGTAATGAGAGTTGCAGCCATTTTGGTCATGGTGCTCATCACTGTTGTTACTCTTGTTGTGCTCCAGGAAGGACTACTCAGGGGAGTACACGGTCTTCCTCATCCCCTGCACTGTGCAGCCTACCCAGCCCTGGATAGACCCCGGGGACAAGCCCCTGTCCTGCACAGCCCACGCCCCAGAGAAGTATGTCCCTCTTCAGCCTCCATACACAGCTCTCATACACAACACATTGAGACACTTCACTACAGAGGGAAAGAGACGTTATCTTCGGTGGTGTGCACATCTCGTTAAGTTTACAGTGGCTTGACTTAATGAGAAGCAATATCAAGCCACTCTTTTAACATTGTCAAATAATGACAATTATTCATGCATGAAATGGAATTAAGAGTGGTATCGAACACGTGGTTGGTATGCGTTTGATACCATTCCTCATTCCGTTTCATGCATTACAATGAGCTCGTTCTCCCATTTCTACCTCCACCACAGCCTCCCCTTGATGTACAGTCAACTCATGTCTCCTGTCTCCCCCATAGGTTCCTGGTGCCCATAGCCTTCCAGCAGACCAACCGGCCGGTCCCAGTGGTCTACTCCCTCAACACAGAGTTCCAGCTGTGTAACAATGAGAAGGTGTTCATGATGGACCCGGCCATCGCAGACATGTCCATGGCTGAGATGGACTACAAGGGAGCCTTCTCTATGGGTAACAACAACTTACTGTACAGCTCCATGGTCACACATTCTTAGCCAATATTAGGTGTGCTCATTTTTATTTGAAGATGTCTCAATAAAGAGCATCAAAGGCCTCACTCTCTCCCTCTCTGCTGCCCCTACAGGCCAGACTCTGTACGGCAGAGTGCTGTGGAACCCAGACCAGAACCTGAACTCGGCCTACAAGCTTCAGCTGGAGAAGGTCTACCTGTGCACGGGGCGGGACGGTTATGTCCCCTTCTTTGACCCCACAGGGACACTGTACAACGAGGGTCCCCAGTACGGCTGCATCCAACCCAACAAACACCTCAAACATAGATTCCTGCTGCTGGTAAACTACAAACCTTCATTTTCTAAGAGTGGATTGATATTGCTGTAAATTCCACTCTTCTTTACATGCACCCTTAAGGTTGCGACAGAGAGCTTGCGACTGTATACTTGTTGGTACTGGTATGTCACCCAACGTGACCGCCCAGCCTACCTGTCAGTGTCACCAGACAAACTGGTTTGGTCGCCTCTGTCAGTGTTTTTTTAAGATATTCAAAAACTTGGAGGTATTCAAATAAAACCAAATCCTATTATTATATACAAATCCAGGTGCTGGTGTTGTAGTGTTGAATTGTTTACACTAATGTTTACATGTCAATACTGTTAGTATGTTTACAACTACACATTATTTGGTATGTGTGAGTATATGCTTTCCACATCTGTAGAACTAGCAGACAGACACCCCTGTTAACATTAATGCTTATTTTACATCATAATGAATCAGTTGAATTGACAGTGTTTTTTTCTCTCCTGCAGGATCGGAAGCAGCCAGATGTGTGTGACCAGTATTTCCATGACGTTCCCTTTGATGCCAGCTTTGCGGCTGATATGACCGATCTGCAGGCCATGACAGCGATGCCGGGCGTTGATGGGTTCACCATGAAAGTCGATGCCCTTTATAAGGTCAGTGATGGCTCATCTTGTGAACAATCATTTGATCTAAAAGTAGTTCTTTTGAAGATTTGGACACATTCTAGTTATTCTCCCTTGCACCCTGATGTGTGCTACATTTGGATCAGAAACAGGGTTAAATTGGGTAACATGATGGCTGACCGGTATACCACTGACATCATTTATTTTACAGTATCTACTACTATGTATGGCTATTCTCCATAGTCTGAAAGCAACTCCCTCTCTGTGTTTATTGACAGGTGGAGGCGGGTCATCAGTGGTATCTGCAGGTGATCTACGTGATTGGTCCAGAGTCCATCTCTGGTCCAAGGATCCAGCGGTCATTGACCTACCAGCTCAGCCGCCCTCGTCGCGACCTGGTAGACCGCAGCGGTCGCCTCACCCTGGATGAGTCGCTCATCTACGACAACGAGGGTGACCAAGTCAAGAATGGCACCAACATGAAGACGCTACGCCTGGAGGTGGAGGCCTCCGGGACCTTTAACCCCCAGATGAGCAGCACGTTGGGCGGGGGTGTGGCCGCACTCACCCTGCTGGTCCTGGTCCTGCTGGCTTCCTGTATTCTGATCCGGAAGTGCCGGCAGTCAGGAAAGAAGAAGAAGTCTCCTCCCAAGATGGCGGAAGAGTACCCTCTCAACACTAAAGTAGAGGTGTGCCTGGAGAAGTGCTTGGAGAAGAACTTCAGCAGCAAGAACTGTACCGTGAGGAACATCAACATACTCAACCGAACCCAGGACGTCAACGGCAAGATCAACGGCAAGATCAACGGCAAGGTCAACGGCAGTGTCAAGGTCAACGGCGGGGTCAAGGTCAAGCAGGTTAACCTTGAGGTCAAACTCCACAACAACTTGAACGACGGCACTGAGGTCTGAGCTCTCTACCGTAACCCAACCCCGGAGGTGTATTTTAAGGGTTAGGGTTAGGAAAATTAAAAAAAAAACGTATTTTCTAAGGCGTTTGTTTGTAATTATGGAATAAGATATTGTTAATGTATTTTTTTATACGACCATGAGAGTTAAAAAGGGAAGCGTGTCTGTTGGCCAGCTATGCAGCGTTCACATCATTTCACAACTGGGCTACCTCAGGAATCAAGAAACGTGAACTATTGAACCGAGTCGTAAACATCAGATTTGTGACTTTTGAGTGTTAGTTTCCAGTTTTCGTCTTGCCATAGAAAAAACACAGACTCTGGAATCAGTCAAGTGAAATAGACATTGTTATTTGCTTTACTTTTACATCTTTACAACACCAAAATTATCAGTGGTAGCTCAGGCACTTCAGATTGTTTGGACGATTAGTTCAGTTTCTCCGCTGCATTATTTCATTTCAGTGCCACAATATGACCACTATGAAAGTATTAAGCACATATGAGTGCATTAATTATAGCCCAAGGCTAAATGAGTAGTGTGTAAATAACATCTATTCAAGTGCAATTACGCCATGAACATGATTATCTCATGCATTTATTTCCAAAATCCAAACATCGTCCAAAGTGTTTCCAATCATCTGTCAATGATTGTAATAACCATCACTGGACGACAAAACAAGTGTTTTGATTGATTGACTGTGTGCACTTTGAATACTATTGTAGACTGTATTGATTGGTGTCCACCCCACTCACACCATAGAATGCCGTATAACTTCTACTAAAGTTTTTTTTTACATGTTGCGGTACATGTAGTATTTTATACAAGATATGTGTCTACTGTTTTATGCCTTCATTCTGCCAAAAGACCCAAAATGCCTCATTTGTGTTTTTTTATGTACTATCCCACCTCAAAACAGTTTTGTCACTTCAATATTTTCCTCATTATGTTATTTCACTTTATGTATTACTATATTACCCTCATATCATGAATTATGTATGATTCATCTACTGTATTTTCCATAGTCTGTCAGAATGATCTGTAATAATGTGTGTGGTGTATTGTACTGTATGGAAGTGTATGACACTGGTTTGAGAGAGCTGGAGATCAACCCAACATCCCACAGCACTGAATGTTCTGCATAAAACCATTTTGTGGGACATTCTCTCTCTCTCTCTCTCTCTCTCTCTCTCTCTCTCTCTCTCCCTCTCCCTCTCTCTCTCTCTCTCTCTCTATCCCTCTCTCTCTTTCTCTTCATATGTGCCTATCAATAAAATCAGTGGGAAGTTGGTGAGATAACATTATATTTTTGGTGCTATCATTTGTGGAGATAATCACAATGCTATCAATATGATGCCTGTAATCGGTGCCTTTTTAGTAATAAAAAATTGAAACCCATATGTTTGTGTTCCGTATTCATTGCTAACAGTATAATAAATTTTCTTATGTGTTTCCAGTTCCTCAAGTTTTCCAGGTTTAACCAGTAATTAGTGGTCTGTCAATGTGGCCTCCTAAGGAGAGGCCGAGGGCCCTACAATTAATCTTTACTAGCCTATTACTCCTAGGGGCTTTGACAAAGACATTGCAGATCTATTTTGGATGTTATTAAGTATTCTTAATCATCCATGTAGCCTACTTGTCTATGAACCAGCTTTATGAAAAACAATATGAGCTGAAGAGCCTAAACAGATTCCAAATTAGATTTCTGTTCAGCGCCTGTTGTTTGTACTGTATTTATGTTTTATATTGTTTGTATTCTTCTTGAATACGAACAATTGATTGATAGCCATGCAGTACAATATTGTCAGTACAATGCAGTACAAGGCTTTTTGAGGATTCATAAAAAAAATGTCATCAAATGCATAGGCCACTTGAAGATGTTTGACATAAAGATAGATCCGTACTACACAGTAGGCCAATATGAAATGTTCAGGTAATAGATCCGTACTACACAGTAGGCCAATATTAAATGTTCAGGTAGTAGATCCGTACTACACAGTCGGCCAATATGAAATGTTCAAGTAAGCTTTTGTTCTCAAGGGATGACATCACATCCTCATTGTGCATACGAAGGTGTGGTAATACGTGGAAGTTTTCTCCTGCATCATCTTCCTGAAGTGATAGCTACATTCAGGTAAGTCCCCGGCGTACAGTTTGTATTACAATATTTGCTTATGTCTTATACAGTTTATCGTTTTTTAGAATTTATTAGACTACTGTTAGGGGAATTTCGTATTGACATAACAGGAAAAGGGCAAAAGAAGTCAAGTCAGTGGAAACAGCCGTACCTATCCACCTGACGTGCGCGGCCACTGTTTTGATTACAAAATATTTTGTTAACATGCCTCTACACTTTGATAACATATATTCTCTCGTGTGCCATATACATGCTATATATACAAATATATGATTAGCCTACCTATTATTTTCCATTGCTCAATAACTTTGTACTTCAAACCCACGGCAAAGTCTGTTGCGTCCGTCGACGAGGATTATTTACGTTGGGCGTCGCAGATCAATTAAATTCAGACGCTTGTCTTCACAGTGTCTGTTCTTCCTCATCCTCTGTGGCCTTAGATACGGACCGACCGAATTCACCGTTGACATGACGACTTTATGGGTGAGGTGGTACTGTATGATGCTTGCAATATATTTTCTTGTAGTTATATTTTCTACAATTCTTTGATTCACTCTCCCTGATTTGTACCTTTGTATTCCAGGATGACTTGGACAGTCTTATGGACTCACCAACCTCTTTCACAGCAACGGTAATGATTGTATCCTTCACAATGATTGGAAGTCTGAATTTCCCTGCAAAATATGATCTTGACCTTATTTGTTTGGTCCTCAGACAAATGAGAGAGGTAGCATCAAGCCCAGGGCAGACTTCAATGCAAAGGATGATGCAGTGGCTCTTCGAAAGGCCATAGAAGGATTAGGTAATGGAGATTATTAACCAACTCAACTCCTGATTCTCAGAAGATTCTCAGAAACTATACTGTGCCATGGAATATGCATTTTCCCTATGTGTCCTGATGTCACAGTAGTGGGATGTGGTTTGTTATTACGTATGTGAAATCAGCTGTTAGACTGTAGACTGGGTATTTTATAGCCAACAAGTCCTTGTTTTGTCTCCAGGCACAACAGAGAAGACCTTGATTGACATTCTAACCCATAGGAGTTGTGGTCAGCGTCAACTTATCTGTAAAGCTTACCATGAAGCCACTGGCAGGGTAAGAACTGTCTGTCTCTCTGTCTCTGTCTCTCTCTCTTTCTCTCTCTCTCTTTCTCTCTCTCTCTCTCTGTGTCTCTGTTATTCTTTTTACTGTGCAATATCACAATAATTGCCACCTTAGAGTGTGATTATAATGAACTCTCCCTGTGTTACCCTATATTTACTGTGTTACTATACCCTATACTTACTGTGTGCTTACTTACTGTGTGCTTAATGCTGTTTATCTGTCATTAGTGTATGCTTTATTTCCTGTATTTAATCTTGGTTGCTTGTGTGTGTATGTGTGTGCCTATGTGCGTGTGTGCCCACCTGCTTGCCTACCCGCCCGCCTGCCTGCATCACCGCCCGCTGCGGTGTTTACTCTAGACTTTGGTGGAGGACCTGAAAGGAGACACATGCGGCCACTTTGAAGACCTACTGGTAGCGTTGGCCACGCCTTTTGATGTGTACGACTGTCAGGAGGTGACAAAAGCTATGAAAGTGAGTTAGCTCTGATTTATCTGAAGCATTTTATTTGGTTTATTTCATTGTATGTCATGATATGTGGTCCCTCATTAATATGGTACAGAATGTTTGATGTGGTGATCTTAAATATTTCTACGTTATTTCTATGATCTTAAGTATTATTTAATAATACAGGAATCGTTTGGATTTTATATGAAATTGTGTTGAATTGCAGGGTGTTGGCTGTAATGACAGCGCCTTGATAGAAATCTTCACCTCAAGATCCAATAAACAAATTAAAGCCCTGTCTGATGCCTATTTGGAAGGTAAAACCTGATAATGACATATCTCATCCCTGTTCTTATCAATAGTGTTCATCATTCATTCAGGTTAAGTCACAAGTCAATGATGGCATAATGTAGTAATGATGACTAAATGTAATGTAGTATTGTTTGATCCTGTATCATTCAAAAGTTGTGTGTTTTTCTATCTCAGAGAATGAAAGGAAGTTGACCCTTGACCTCAAGAAAGAACTTTCCTCAGATTTCTCCACTGCTATTCTTCTATTGGCTGAAGTACGTTTGAGAGATCTTATCTTATACAGTTACCAAACCAGAAGCCAATCAAATTCAGTCCTGAATGTACTGTGAGCCAATCGAAACAAAGTGTCATTGGTGGTTTTAGCCCATAGATTGGGCCTGTGTCATATCTGGTTTGTATTCCTTCAGGGCAATCGGGATGAGAGCACCAGTGTGGATGCAAATAAGGCCAAAGAGGATGCTAAGGTACAGTGAGTTAGGTGGCTCCCAATGCTGACTTACCTTGCCGGGGATATGCCTTCATGTTTCTTAAATGATTCCACAGTAATGACGCATTCACACTGACTTTATTATTTCAGTGAAAACCTGGGGGTGTCGTTATTTAATGGTTTCTCAATGGTGTGTACTGTATGCTAATGTCATACACATTGTTTGAATTTGTATTTCTGTAATTTCCCTACCAGACTTTGTACAACGCCGGCGAGAAGAAGTGGGGGACTGATGAGTCCAAGTTCATTGACGTCCTGTGCCAAAGAAGCATACCTCAGCTAAGACAAAGTAATGCAAATGTTCCTGTACATGGCTGGCTATTTACTATACTGTATATTACAGTACATGCAGTATAGGCAAAGGTAGATGTAGGCATTTGCTGATATCTAGTGTGCTCTCTGTTCTGTAGCTCTGGTGGAATACAAGAACATCAGTGGGAAGACCCTTCAGGAGAGCATCGAGGGAGAGATGTCTGGGGTGCTGGAGGAGTTACTTGTGGCTATTGGTAAAATAGCTTAGTGATTGCCGTTCATTATTTGTGCTCATGTATTCAGTATTTGTGTTTGCTTATGATGCCCTCACAATTGTACTAATCATCTACCATACAACATGCTATGATGTTTATGATGTGTTTCAGGACAATTTGCATAACTTACTATGTCAGTGTACTGCTGCTCCACTATAACTACCACTAGTAGTACCACATGTTGACTTATTACAACATTACTCTCCCTCCCTAGTGAAATGTGTGAAGAATGTCCCAGCATACCTAGCTGAACGCCTCTGTGAAAGCATGAAGGTAAGCATCCCATCACTCACCTCAGCAGGTGACGAATATTTCAGAATTGACAGTCGCTGTAACACATTTAGCTGCATTAGAATTAAAAGTATGTCTTATGGAATGTTGAACAATTAGCAAGGAGTAGTAAAGAAATGATTGACTACCTGACCTACATTATCAACATGCAATTCAAAGTTTATCCTCAAGGCATAAGGCATTATCCTCAAGGCACTGCATGTTCCACTGAATTTCCATTAAAAGAGTCATTTAGTCCAGGACAATCGCTTAACCTGTAACTGGGAAACCAGCCCATAGAGTTTCATTCACCAGAGTGTCTGGTGTGGTCACACCTCCTTGTAGGGAGCAGGAACAGACGAGAATACCCTAAACCGCATCATGGTCAGCCGGTCAGAGACTGACATGCTGGACATCAGGGCTGAGTTCAAGAAGCTGTACAGCTATTCACTGCACTCTGCCATCGAGGTGAGAACCCCTGATGCCATCGTCAACACTACCATTACACAGTGCAAGGCTCTGATCAGTCAAATTAACCCTAATTCACACTACAGAGCCAAACTGAACTGAACTGAACTGAGCTGAGCCGAGCTGAGCTGTACTGGGCTGGCCTGGTTACTCATCCTAGTTACTGAAACAGTCCTGAAAAGGGTCATGTGAAAGGAAAATATCTGAGCCAGCACAGTATGGTCCGAGTTGGCCCTGTAGTGTGTAAAGACCTTTATTGTCCCTGTTTTCTTACTCCTATCTGCTCACTGACAAAATGACAGCTTTAAGATGATAGTCATTAAACACAACCCAGGCAATGTATGAAATGAAAGGGGGCCAACACACTCACTAATTTCCTCTTGTGAATCGAATTCTGTAATCGTATTTAATAAGTGTTGTTGCCACCTTTTCCTGTCATACAATGCTATATTAGATTTTCTTCTTTGGGGGTTTTGTAATTAGACATGGACACTGACCACTGTCCCCCCTAGTTAAGGGATGCACAACTCCCGTCCTCTACGGCTACAGTGGCTAACCCTTTCCCTTTCCCTTTGTCCTGGTGCTTTATTGATCAATTGACAATAGAGTTCAGTTCAGTCCCTGATGAAAAGGGCAAGGTTCAAAGGTTGCCGACACTGTATGTAGTCCCTTAGGACCGGAGTTGGGCTCCCCTGCACCAATGCTGAGTTCATAGTGCGCTCGGAAAAATCTGTTCTAGAAGAACAATGCCACAGTTTCCTACTCGGAGAGTATCCGAATCAACCAATAGGAAGCTCTATGCAAATAATGTGCTTTCATTTTAACTTCCAAGTTAAAATTTCAAGTTTCCGAGTTCACATGAACGCAGCATTTACCAATTGCAGAGTGGGAGGAGCTGAGTTTGGTGGGTGTGTCCTCCCTGGTGTGAGTGACAGGTGGTGTTGTCTTCCTCCCTCTGTCTCTAGTCTGATGTGTCGGACAGCTACGGGGACTGTCTGAAGGAGATCTGTGGAGGGGATGACTAATCCTATAGCTACAATCCAGAAGAGTCACAACTAACTCAATGCTGCCACCTAGAAGAGACTTCTAGACTCACTGCCCTGCTCAATGCTTTCAGCGTACCAATCTCTGCTCTCTCAATCATTATATATATATATATATATAAATATGCTGTTATGTACAGTGCCTCTTCCTATCAACACTACTCATCCTTTACAGTATCTGCACTGCTTTACACTTTCAAAACAAAGGGCTTCTTAGAATTTCTACTTACATGATTGTCTTAACATTATTATGAAATGGTACTGCACATCATGCAGACATATACAGTCAAGGTAGCTTAGCGATGTTAGCTTGCGAGTGAGAACTGTTAAGTGTTTTGTGTCCAGACTTGTGTGTTTGTCTCTCTTTCCAGTCTGACACCCACGGGCACGATCAAAAGGTTCTGATTAACCTCTGTGGAGGGGATGATGCATGAGTGAATGAATGATGGGAAGGACACATCGCAGGACATCTCAGCCCTTGATGATATGAAGTACCACCTGACCTAATGTCATTCTCATGTATCACCCTGTCATATTTAACATAGAGGAGCAAACCTGATATCAAATCGTAATTTTTCGTTTTAATATCCAGTCAGAAAGGATGGCATTTGATGGAGTAGGATGAAAGCTTATCTGACAGTGGTATGTACTGCATTGTGTGTTGCAATGGAGCCAAAGCCCTTAGAGTACCATATTTTTTACTGTGTTTAGAAACAACAATATGCTGTTTTTAATGCCACTTTCTATGCAATTGTAACTTACAGCATTAAAAAAAATAACTACCTGAGCTGATGTTAGTTTCATTCAATGTGATTTTTCAATGGAGTTCATCTTTATTCCAACCAGTATTAGATACTTCATTTCATGCCCAGCAGGTGGCGATGTCCTACAATGACTGCATGCTTATTATCTAGGCTGTGACAAATGATCATCCCCAGGGTCCTTGTCAACACAGCCAGTAGTAGTAACATGAACTAGTCTTGATTACAGTACTCCAAGATGCTTTACCGAGTTCCACTTTTCACAGATTTGCATCTAGTCTGCATGTGTGAAAGCAACACGATCTGGCTTAAAGCTCAAGGTGGGGGGTTTCCCCCTAACTATTGCTTTCATTATTGTGAAAACTAAATCTGCGAATCAAGCATGACTCAGGGAGTTGAGGACTTTTCGTTTGTGTCCTTCAACTACCCCCTATGCTGCTAATAGATAGTAATTGCAAGCGAAAAATAATGAACAACACAGAGATGGATCTAATTCGGCCATTAGTGGAGTGCAGGTAGAACAATCAATGGAGCTCATTTGCTGGGGCCTTGGGTTTAATGATGCTGCATGGCCTTGTCTGAGATGGGGAGAGAAAGAGACCCAAACGATGCACAAGCTGGCTCACAGCAGTGGGTGTATCTGAAGGATGAATAGCTCATCTAAGAGAAAATAGCTAGGCACATTGTTATTAAATATGTAATATATAAAATATTTGTTTTGTGGTGTGCATTTGATTATTTAAAAACATAGGCCTATTCTACATAAAGCACATCAGAATCACATGAGAATCTCTTTTACTTGTATGATCTCAAAGTAGCCAGAGATGTGAGTCCTAGCCTACAATAGGACAAGACAGGACATTATAGATAGAATGTGTCCCTTTCACCTTTTCCATACAATGCTTTCCCAACAAACAGTCAAATCTAGCTCTCATACTTTAACTGTAATCATAGATGTTAGATTAATTTCGATGAAAATATCATGATTACGGAGAGTGAAAACACTAGGCAAAACACAAGGACTGCCTGAAGGTAGTGGTAGCTGCCAACAGGAAATGTCTGTCCAAAGCAGTTTCTTTATTGATATTCCAAATGTTGCCTGCAGACTTGTAGAAGCAAAGTGAAAAAGGATGATGGAATTTTTACTTTAATAATGGAAGGTTACCTCATTCATTACAAGGGACGGCATGCCATATCCACCGCTTTGGCCAACATTGCAAGCTAAATTTGATATAATAAAATAATGTGCTGTGTGGTCTTGCAATATTGTAGAGGGGGAAAAGATGATTATTATATTATAGGTTGTCATTTTGTTGGTTTTAAAACCACAATAACAATTGTCAACTGGCATGACAGTGAGGATCCCTCAGCCAGATAGTGAATGAGTTTGTATAATTGATAACTTCAATGAGCTGAATCCTCCAAATCATTTAGATATACAGTTATTTATCCTCACAGAATCCTCTGTCATGCCTGCAGACACTGGTGTTTCATTAACAAAACGAGACCCAAATCCATGTACTCCTTGTCTTAGATTGTTAGACTGAAATGATAGTCATTCTGAATTCCTTTCCATTCTTACTGTATGCGACTGTTAGACTCTTAGTAGGCTACTTCGATTTTTCCAAAGGTCCTATTATAGAAGCACACTGTTAACAGGCAGATGAGAGAGTTAGCAAGCTTGTGTGCTGCGGAGCCTCTATTGATGAGAGGCAGAGAGAGTAGTCAGTCACTGCTTATTGAGGTGGAGGAGGGCCTGAAGGCAAGGACAGATCATCATTAAACCCATATAATCACCCAGAGTCCTTCACTCCTCTCCCTCTCCTCTCTGCTCAGAAGGGAGGGGAGAGAGAAACCTGCCAACCTACATCTTTATTCACACACAACACAACTCGCTGTCACATCTGTGTGTGTGTGTGTGTGTGTGTGTGTGTGTGTGTGTGTGTGTGTGTGTGTCGATGAGGGGGGTGGGATGTCTCTTGCATAGACTGAGGTCCCTTGAGCAAGGATGACACAATTGTTCTTGTATCCATATTCCCCTAGTGCTTTGCTATATTTTGCATGAGCCCTGTACAAGCCATTAAAATTAAATACCTGCATTCACGTTGTCATAGTTAATGTCATTGAAGTTGAACTGATCAACCTAGACAGAATGAAACAGAAACAGAAACATCCAAGACAAACAGTATTTTTTTTTAAATCCATTCTGGATATTGATTTCCTTTATTGCAACAAAATAACACAATTTCTCGGGGCTAGATTGTTGTCTCAGGAGGCCGTAACATAAACATACTTAGGCATCTTATGTTTCATTATTGATGGCGGTAGAAAAACACCAACAGGTGGCAGTATGTAGTCCCAGAAGGAGCAACAATAACTGCGATAACAGACCCTCCTGTAAACCCATATGTATGTGGGCCGGGGGTGGAACAGGATATATCTGTCCAGACATGGGGTTCAGTCATGTGACCCTCCCTGTCTCTTATGTAATCTCTATCTGCCATGCCTTCTCATTACCCAGTGACCAAGTAGCACGTTATGATAATAACTGATCAAAATGCCTCTAAACATTGAGACAATTAACAACCAATCCTATACATTGGAGCGACAATGTGTATGAATTTGACAGAATTAAGATGAAATAGATCTAAAATGAATTATTGCGAAAGGTACGTGTTGGTATAGGAATTGGTAGACAAATTTGTTTCCTGTGGTTCTGCAAATGTACATAATGAGATCCAAAGTAATTACATTACTATACTGAACATGAAGTAATCTATTATAATAACTGATATTGAACATGATGTAATCTGTTGTCATAACTCACATGTCACATGCCACTTCCTCATAACAATGAGCTCAGTAACTCAGGAAAATCCCCTCTCTCATGTGTTTTGGTCTTATTAAGCAGAGCATCTATTTGAAACTGTAGTCGTACTGTATGTACACATGTAATGTAAAAGCTACATGACTTGATCATGATAATGAGGCTACAAACATATTATGGACACATAATGAAGATTAGAAAATGACATTTATGAAATGCATATTTTAATAAAAACGGGCTATAACCAATGCAGGCAGCACATATTTCTCAATGAATTATGTGGATCACTCTTGTCGAGCAAATAATACAAAAAAACATGATCATAAGGCTCTACAACCAATCCCACATGGGCTCGTTCTTAAGAAGCTGTTTTGTGTTATTCCTCAACCTATCTGGAATAAGGTAAGACAAGCAGACTGTCATTCACGCCACCCCATCAGAGAAGAGCACTGTCTGCTGGTGCGCTCCTTACACCAATCATAACAATAGGAAGGGACGGACAAAGCTGGGTTAGGTTGTCAGTGTGATTGGGTAATAACAAACCACCCACTTATTTGTGCTGGGAGTCACGGGAGAGAGAGAGATAGACAGAGAGAGAAAGAGAGAGAGAGAGAGAGAGAGTTCGAAGCGTTGGGTTCGAAGTTTACAGACACGCGTCGAAAAGAAACGAACCGAACAGACAGGATCTCTGGTTCAGCAGCGTGTGGATGTTTCTTTCTCATTTTATAGTCGGCTGTGGCCAGCTAGCTACCTACCTGCACTGTGGGCTAGCTAACGGCTATTTCGGCCAGAGAAGCCAGTTAGCGATCAAGCTAACCCAGCTCGCAAGCTAGCTGACTCCCAACGCGAGAGAGAGAGGGAGGGAAGGAGGAGGAGGAGGAGGAGGAGGGGGGGGAGAGAGTGGAGAAGTCGCGGAGAAAAAGGGGGGTGTTCCCTCGACTAGCTATCGGTTGATACCGTTGGATTGTTTGTCCGCGACCTAAAAGGGCGAGACGAAGCAGCAACGTCGTGATCTGAACACCGGATAGTGTGCCATCTGCATTGTTGTGCTTGTTTTTTTGCCTTCAAGCACTCATTGTTGAAGCGTCTGCGACTGTCTGCAGATACTGGAGGCTGCAACCACTAATCTGGGTGCAACGCCTTCTCGAACGCATGCTAGCCACACACAGCAGTAGCTAGCTAGCTAATACCATTACATTTGAATAAGCAGCGTGTAGCCACTGTAACGTTATCTCATTAAAACGTCAAATCAAGCCAATAATCAAGTTTGCAGTCAACGCCAAGAGGAAGCTGTCAGCTTTGCGAGATAACGTCAGCTGGCCTGTCTGTGAGAAGAGCTGAAGAGGTCTTGACAGAGTCACATTTACTCTGCTATTGCGCCTGGTTGCCTCCTCTGTCATGACATTTAAGCGCAAGTAGTCCTCCAGAAGAACTCAAAAGGCAGAGTATGCAGGACAAGAGGAGATTTGGGATAAGTAGATAGGGGACGTTGAAAGAATAGATTTCAGTTCGATTTTGACTGTAGCTGCCTCAAAGACTGTGTTCGGAGTTCAGTCTCGAAAGCAAATATGAAGAAGTTCTCCCGTATGCCAAAGTCGGAGAGCGGGGGACTGGGAGGTGGATCCAGCTCCGGCTCCAGCTCCGGAGTTAGTAACTACTTCGGGAAAGTGTTCGCTGTCGGCCGATATCAGGTCACCGTGGAAGAGCTGATAGCAGAAGGTAACTATGTCTGTGCATTGTGTCATACATTGTACAGTAACACCTCAAAACATTGTCTGTATGCATGCTATTCACACTCGTAGACAACACGTTGTTATTTTTCCAGTAAGGGGGGTTGGGTGCCGTTGTTGATGTACGTCCAACTATCCGTTTTGCCTAAGGGGATTTAGACTAACTGTAAGCATCTGTCCATTTCCCAGGGAATTAACTGGAGAAGAGTGTTTGAAATAGGCCAATTTCAGAAGTTAGAAACTTTTACTAGGCCATTTGGGATTCAGTGATATGTCTGAGATAACATAGAAACTGCTTCAACTGCAGCGCTAGGAGGAGTGCCCTCCAGCTTGTAATGGTCCAGTCCCCCTGTGTCAATAAATGTAAGGATCTTTGAGGGGGCTATAAGCATACCATGGTTCATGTCCATATAAGTCTAAGTCTGGAACATTGCCCTTTCTTTAAGTTGAGGTGGGAGATGATTCCACTACAGAACAGGGGATTGCTAAAATGGAAATGATTGAATGAGTTCTTGCCCCAGCAGCAGTCCCCCAAACCAGAACAACTGATACTGCTCAACTTCTCTTTTCCTGCCCTCTTCTCTCGTTTTCTCTAGTTCTTGTTTTCTCCTTTCCTCTATTAACTTCTATGCTTCGTTTCTGACACTGACTGACTTCATTGCACTAGTTTCCAGCTCTGCATTAATTCACTATTTGCCCTAGAGATGTTGCCACCCACACATTTGACCCTTTACCTCCAATTCAAAGCCTGATGTCCAGTCATCGAACCAATACTCTTGACCTTTAGCCTATTTAAGAAGGCACTTTCTGCACTTGTATACTATAACACATCTGTATTCTCTCACTCAAAGCCCCGCCTTTCTTTCTCCTCAGTCCTCATTTCACTTTAGAATGGAACACGACCTCCCAATTTTGTTTGGAGTCAGCAGTTTATACTCTTCTCAGCCTACAGGGGTCCAAAACCTCCCTCGACAAGTTACTGACTAACTGGCTCGACCACATTTGATTTCGAAACAACAGCTGTGGATGGCAGTGTTACTGTATGTTATGAATTTGCATAGAATGCAACAGGTATCCTACCAGATCACCTTTCAATAGCTTGATAATACATAATATATGTATTATATAAAACATATAATAATGCGTGTTTCAACAGTGCCATATGTGCCCAATTAAGAATCTTAAGATTACCCTAAAGTAGCCTTAACGACTAAATCTGGAAGTATCCTGCCCACCACGAACAGTTGGAGAAGTGGAGACAAAATGAGGAAGTGTAAAAGCATGCAGACATTTGAGATGAATGTTTTCTTTGTCGTTGTTTTCCCCTGAGCGCAAAATCTGAACGCGTTCCACTGAACTGTCATACATTTTACCATTCAAGCCCAGTTAGTGTCACATTATGATAGATTTTTTTTTTTATTGTAGAGGTTGTTTTAGAAGCGTATCTGAATGAAGATGTTCTCCCTGCCTACAGTGCAGGACAAATTCAACATTACACAACTTCCTTTGTGTCATGTCCTGTCTCATATCGGCCTAGACACTTATCCGGATGCAATTTAAGCAGGATAAAGATTAAGGCACCCTCCTCAACTCTTTGCACACAAATGACATGATTGAAAAAGTATTCCAGTTAGGTTACGCAACCTAGCCCAATCAATGCGCCACTGCACAGCGAAGCAGAAATGATCCTACAAGACAAAAACGCCACTCTTCACAGGAGAGGTCATGAGCCGATGTCACAATGTAGACTAATCATGTGATGTGACTGGTGGAGATCTCCATTAAGAGCATGAAGGGAGGTTTCCGCTTCTGCCCATCTCAGTATGTCAAGTTAAGGACGGCTGGCCTTAGGCTGTATGTCCCCCAAAACACACACACGGGGACACATACTTTTCACTGGCACCCTATCACCGTTCATCTGAGGGCACGAGGCAAGGACAGAGACACTCATCTGTATGCACGGTCTGGTCGTCCCGGCCGGCGATCCGGCAGCCTGGCAGCGTCTGTCAGTGGGTCGCTTGTGTGACTTTGCTCTCTCAGGGTACTCAATGAATCATGGGATGTTTCCCAGAGGCTCGTCCTCCTCCTCCTCCTCCTCCTCCTTATTCAACCGTTAGTCAGCAGCTGTGGCAGTCTAATGAAAAGCATGAGATTCCCTCAAAGCCTCAAAGCTCGACAGAGAGAGAATGTAGTAGGCTGCCCGGGAGGAGAGATGGAAGTCGTCTGAAGAATTGTCAAGCACCTAAGCTCCCTATGATGACAGCTTATGAACTTTCCACCACTCCTCCTTTTCAGAGACCCTTTTAGATAATGTGGTTTACTTGTAACTTACAGTAATTTACAGTAAGTTGCCCCTGTACCTCTGTAATAACACTTATTACATTGTGTTAACATGTTGTTACACTGTAGTTAAGCTCCATTACAAAGCAATTTGACATGTAAAAGCAGCAAATAATGTTTGTTGTTAAGACAATCTACGACAGAAATAGAGGAAGCGTAATGTATGTCGCTTACGTGATACCAGTAATCAACAGCCATATTTGCTGAGTGAGCTTTGTTTTTCGTCACAGACCTGCAGAGTAGGTCTAATCTAGTGTTGAGCAGGAACTCTGTCATTTCCCTCTTCAGTGCTGTACTAGTACCCACTGTGGTTTCTGATGAAGTCCAAAGCTGTCTCAGAGAAGGATACAGAAATTAGAAGATAGGTTTAGCTGCAGGATGCATCTGTATGCAAGTCACCCTTGGCCAACTATTGCTCAGTTTTTTTTGTTTTGTTTGTTTAATGTAGCAGACAGAGAGAAGTTCCTTTCAGGAGCCAAGCCCCTCAGGCTAGGTTTGTTTTGGTACTAGACTGTCTTTAAGCAGGTATGAGAAAATCGATCCGTTAGTTACATAAACTGACTGGTCCTCTCTTCCCTTTAAGCTACTAATCAGACAAGCAGACTGCTTGCTTATTTAACAGGGCTGGCTTCAACATTTCTGGCCGTCAGGCAAATGGTGAGGGGCCATGGCAAGTGCATAATTATGCACATGGCCACTCTGTGTGTTTGTGTACATGACAAACAGCCTATATTTACGTCCTAGCGACTTCTCGGAAACAAACTCACTGCTTTTCCCGGTCTGTCACGTAACGTCTGGTCAGGTTCTTATCTGCACTTAGAGTTACCAGCCACGCAGTGAGGTATAACTCAGTACTGCACCAGCTTATCCAAAGACACCTTTATGTCTGAGCATCTTTGGTCCCCAGAATCCCAGCTTTGTTTTTTTTTTTTTAAATCACCTTTTGTTACCTTATTTGAAAATAATGCTTAGAATCTGCAGAGTTCAATATCATTTAAAGTGTAAATTGACAACCATAAAAGGCAAGCCATGAAGAGCTAAGCATCAATGGAAGGGCTGAAGCTCTGTTTTGGTGTATGATTTTTGATGCATTTGAGGAAAAGTGAGTCTGCAGAAAAACAAAGTTTCACCGAACACGCTGACCCCACATGATTTACATTATTTGCTGTGCTGTCAGCTAAATCCTGAGTCTGTGGATACACACTCAGTTTATTGTCTATGGTGTTGAGGAAAAACAGTTAACACATTCTGTTGTTGCTAATCAGGTTTTGTAATTTGAACCAGAAGGGTTTTGAGAGATAAGAGTGTTGTGAGATTGTGTAGCTCGGCTGCAGAGATATGCTCTGACCAAGCAAAGCTACAGAAGATCATGTAAACAGTAGAATTGCAAACACGGTTTCCATGCTCACAGCTACTTGTGTTCACAGTAAACACTTGGCTTTTCCATATGTCTTTAACGGCTTAGTTTAATGTGGTGTTATTGGTAACTATTACTATGGAGTTATCAAAGCAAATATGTTTGAAATTGACTTGTTATCATCAGTATTATACTAAATATTCTTGTTGGAAGGGAGCTTGAGGTGTAAAAACTTTCATTTGCTAATATTGTTAGCAAAGGATGAACTGTATTACTTTGAATGATGTAAACCAGGAACTAGAGTTGTAGGCTAGTTAATCCAAGGGCGATGACAGGCAGATATATTGAATAGATACTGTCATTTTGAGGTTTGTGAGGAGTAGTGTAAACATTAGCTGCCACTGAATGCTTTTACTGTTCTTTTAAGAGCCTAGCTAAGACCTGACAGTGCGGTATTGTACACTCGGTATGAACCGATACAGCATTGAAAATGTGAATAAATTCTTCGAAACAGGCTCAGTCAGGAGTTCTGGCTTGTTGATTATGGGGGTGTTCATCATTATGCATGTTGCAGCCTTCACTTGCTCATGTTAATTCTATGACCCATTTGATTTTCCCTTTTCTCTGCAGAGACTGTGGGGAAAAATGCATCCCATCTACATTATTTGCATACTGTACTGGCGATGAATGGGCGGATTGTGTCCCTTTGTTGTCTTGTTCTAGCACCCTATAAAGAATGCTGGTACGACGCAGCCCTCGGTCCCGTGGTAGAGGGTTGTTTTCTTTGTGCTTGCTCATTGAGGCCTTCTGTATCTGCCTCTCTATATGACCGTCATTCCCTCTTTGTGTTATTCCAAATGAATTATTTTCCACCGACTCATTACGGCCCGTTCGGGGAGGGCGTTTTGCCAAGGGTGGGATGGAACTTGGGCCTTCGGAAGACCAAAAAAGAGAGGGGCCAATGCCATGGACGCATTGATTTGGTTGGTCAATGAAACGGCGACACTCTCACACGGCAGCATTTTGTATATGAACGACATGCTGAAATGAAGTGCAAATGTGGGCCTAGTGCAGTATCTAATGTGATACAATATTGTTTCAACGGAAATTACAGCTTTACTACACAGGTATATAGACAACTTAATGTACCCAATACCAATTCACCATCAATATAGTCTCCTTTCGCCCATTCATTTTTTGGGTTGCCAGTAGTATAAAGGATTTTGGAAGTTGTGCTTTTAACAGTCGGAACTTTCTTGTCAAGAGGGATGAATTATATGTTTTAAAGGAAATGGCTTCATTGTTCCGAAGACCTTGACTGTGAAACAGAATTGTTTCTCCACGCACTGTGCATGTGCTGGGAGAATGTTAATGCTGACCGGCTCAAAGTTGCCCAGATTTCCTTATCAGTCTTCAAAGGAGCGCCCTGTGCAGAGTGTGTGTCAGGGGAATGTGTCCACAAATTTTTTGACACCGTTCCTTATTCCATTCTGTGCGTTTCAATGAGCCTGACCTCCACCAGCCTCCCCATGTGTGTGTATGATCTCTGGTTCAGACTCGTAAGAGAAGGGTGTGAGACTACTGCTCTATGACAAGCCAGGAGCATAGTTAGCCTAACCTACGGTTCACTGTCTCCACTTGACTGTGTCTCTCTGGTCTAGCTCCTTGTCTCAGGTACCCTCTTGTGTGCCGCAAGGTGACATTGGTTGTGAGGACACTGCTTTCTGGATTTTTTTTTTGAAAGAGCCTGTAGTGGGGTTTGTTGACATGTTAGTCATCCAGGAGGAGTTCATAAAGCAGGATCATGGCAACATCCCAATGCCAATATTCCATAACAGCTAACTAGGCTAATCATAATGAACGTCAAGGTGCACTTCTCTCAACTGGATGTGCTGTCTGATAATTGAGCGAAAGGTTTTAACCTAGTTTACCAAATTCAGAACATCAAAGCAGGCCAATTAATAGGCTATCGCACGACGGTGGCTTGAGGACGTCTCGGAGTAGCCTACATGTATCTTAAATGTTTGCTTTAAACAAGGCTTCAATCTGCTGCTGTTTACCAGGCCTAGGCAGATTACAGGCTGATGTAAACACACGCTTCACCACCGCTGCCTGACAGTGATTGAGGATGGCAACGGGCATGACTGTACACTCAACGGATGACCAGTCTCGCACAAGTGATGAATGGATGTTTTTTTGTTTGTTTTTTTACTCCCCTGACAATTGAAGTTGAGGTCACTGTAAAAATGTTGGCTGCCAAGGGAAAGCTCCATGGAAGGGATGTCATCTTATGAAGTGAGGGAGAGATACAGTAGATAGAGTGACAAAGGGAGAGAGAGAGAGAGAGAGAGCCTTTATTGGAGTGTTTGTAGACTAGGCCTAGTCACTTCAGCTGCCTAGTCACAGATGTAGTCATTTGTTCTCCTGGCTGCTACTCGGTCCCTGTCTAGTGAAATAACATGTCAAGCCATTGACACTATTAGCTCAACAACAAGATTAATTGAAAAGGAAGGTGTCTCTGTGTACACACAGTTATGAAAAGCAAGTCTCACGGCGTCCTCAGAGGCTTTTGAGTAGATTTCGACACACAACTGCACGCCCGCTGTCTTGTTTTCCACAATGTAATTCAATCTGGTTAAGCACCCTTTCACCTTGTGAATGCGTAACAACTGGTTTTAATCATTCTCATTGTGATTAGACATGCAGAGGAAAATTCCTTTGGTGACACATGAGTTTCCACCTCACTGTGAGGGACCTCAGGAAGAGCTGACTTTGGAATGCTCTGTCTTGTCACGGAATAGTTAGCCTCTCGTGACAGTTTTTTAGCTTCTCTTTTCGTCTCTCGGTATTTCATGTCCTGCCCAACCCTCGAGTCTGAATAGTCTTGAGCACGACTTTCTCAGGTACCCTTTGTCCCTTTTTATTTTTTATTTTTTTATCTTCTTTCACATTTTCTCTCGTTGCTGTTTTTCTACAGAGTAACCTTGGCCCAACATACAGTAGGACATAGTATTCCCTAAACCCAAGAAGCCATTGGTGTAACAACAAAGTACAGCTCTCCTCCCAAGGCCGAGGGATGTGGCGTCCAGCCAAGCTTACCCCCTCTAGTCCCCAACCTCCCCTTGTTTGTCCAGACTCTGTTGTTGAGAGCCTGGGGTCCCCTTTTCATAGCTGACCCCTTGTGATGTAATGATCTGGCCTCACATGTCCTTTCTTCCCCACAGTACCCCCTTTCTCCCCACCTCCTCTCATCCCCCTCTCTCCCCACCTCCTCATCCCCCCTCTCTCCCCACCTCCTCTCATCCCCCCTCTCTCCCCACCTCCTCTCATCCCCCTCTCTCCCCACCTCCTCTCATCCCCCTTTCTCCCTACCTCCTCTCATCCCCCTCTCTCCCCACCTCCTCTCATCCCCCTTTCTCCCTACCTCCTCTCTCCCCACCTTACAACTCACCATTAGGCAACTGAAGCACTGCCACTTGTGTTCCTCAGAGTGGCCATAACCGCTGTTGGGAAGATCAATGGGGAAAAAGAGACAGCCAGAGCCTTTCCAGTCCAAGCATTAAAAAAACCAGCCGAACTGATAAGACTGATTATGACCATATATGGTTAGCCTTTCGCCTGGCTCTGTCTCACAAAGCCTTGGCTTCATTCAAGCACTCCTCCATCTATGTTGTGCTGCTGCACCATACTGTACACCTGAGAGAGCGAGAGAGGAGAAAATGGATGTTGCTGAAAGAAGGAGGGCAAGGGAGCTTGCAAATGAGGACAAGGGCAAGGGGGGTCACAACAAAACCCTGCCATCCTCAGCTTCTCGAGGCATGCGAAAGAAGGGATTCATCTTGTTTGCAGTTCACACTCACCAGACAGGAGTTACCGTACACGCCAAAATTGAGCTGTAGAGAAAAATAGGTCAGTCAAGTCTGTGCTAGTCGAATGGAGGCTGGCGTCTGTTTTGCCATGCGGCAGCTCAGACCAGTTTCTGTGGTGTTTCGCTGTTAAAACCCTAAATGTTTCCGTTACCGCAGCTCAGTGATTTTAGGTGGTATAGACCCTATTGGTGTTACTGTTACTTTCGTGTCTCTGATAAAGTAGAATGACACTTGGGTAGATAGTCTTCTGACCTTACCCATTTCTTGTCCATTACAATGCAGAGTGAAATGATGATATACTGATAAATTGGTTATTTTCTAGATTGCCAGCATGATGTTGTGTACAAGAACCTGTCACAACCTGTATTTTTTAGTTTAAATCACTTCCTCAGAGCAAGTCTGTGAAAGTGTGTCAACAACAGCAGGCTGCCTGCATCCTTCCCTCCCCCCACAATAATCTGAGATTGATGTTTGTGTCTCCTTTCTCATCTTCTCTAAAAGGCCAATAAAAAACAGAATCATTTGGCACAAGTAGAGTAGCACCATTTGCCTGCTTCTAACGTCCCACACTGGGCCACCTGCCAAGGATTAATACGTATGTGTATGCTCTCGTAGCTAGATATTTTACCAAAAGAAGTAATGATATCCTAAAGGACAAGGCTCTATTTGGATAACAACTCTTTCTGGCATGTGTCCCTAGATGCACTAGGCTTCTCCTGCTCTATCGGGACTGCCCATTAGGCCAACATGGATACAGTAACAGTTTGTTTATTGTCCTTAAGTGAGCTGCCATGGTTATTGTCAGGCCAACCTGGATTCTCATTACTCCTCTGCCAGACAATTTTATCTTTGGGGCTCCGATGCCTCATCATCGCCGGGCTGATAGAACGCAGCCACCAAGGTTTTTCGCGTGACCTTCTCCCACTCTAACTCCGCAGTGATATGAAACAGATGTGCACAGGGCTCTTGATGCCAACTGAAAGTGACACCCCCATCGAGGGTTAAAAAAAAAAAGAAGAAGAACTCGAACTTGTGTGGCTCATCAAGTCCTTGTTCTTGTAGGATTTGTTTGTTCTACATTGTGTTGAAAGGAAATACCAACTGTCCTGCAATGGTTGTGTTGTGTACTTTGTCAACGTATCCAGTGAGATAAGGAGCTGGATACTTGGCTGTTTTTGAAGTCATGACTATTTGAACTTGATCTTGTTCAACCTGTGCCAGTCTTGAGTGTATGATTCACTGAGAACCTGATAATTCGCCTCACTCCACCTGACATATGTTGAAGGTTATGCAGTATATGCACTGCCGTTTTCTGGAATTTGGGAAGGAGCGCTTCTGTCAAAGTGAGAGGGCTACTGTTGATAGCGTGTGCTTTTTGAGTTGTTCACAGAACTTAGGCTAGCCCTTTGTTGAATATGAACTAATCACCATGAGTACACACACACACAGACTACCTGAAGAACGTTTGTTAGCTTTACTTTGTGCGTTAGCTTTTGTTTGTCTGTTTGTCGGTGACTTGGCGTGTGTTTCCCCTCTTGCTCTGCAACCACACAGTCATCTCAGCCCAGATTCTTGTGGCATCCCAGTATCCCGTCTGTCATTTGGCACAGAGCCACCATCACCTCTATAGGTTTATAAATACCTGACCTATAACAACTTCCTTTATCTCCTCGCCACGGTTCCGCTTGACTTAGAGGGAAGAGTAGGCCTAAGCCGCACCGCGTTCTTAATACTACTGATGTGGTCAGGCTAGTAGTGTGACAGTCAAAGAGACACTGTGCTTTTTTTTTTTTTGTATGTATGCCTATATTGCAATGCTAACTGTCAGAATACATGTGCAAAACTTGCCTTTACAACATGGCTGTATTTCTCTGTGTCATGTGACACGGCCGGTCATAAGATTTGGAGATCCCATTCATGCATCTTGGTTATGGCAATAAGAGACATGTGACAGGTCTCGGTCTTAGTAATGCAGTTCGGTTCCTTTCTTAGCCAAATTGTGAACCATGTCTGCTGTCTCTTCTGAGAAAGTGTAGGCTACTCGTGGAGGAAGTTACCCAACTGTACAGTTGAGGTAGTATGGGTTCATCTGTTTGGTGCACGAGAGCATTTTTTCCTCTTTTTTTTTTTTTAATGTGGTAAACCATTTTACGTGTTTCCTTGTGGTTTTCACTCGGTTAGGCCTGTATTATGTTTGACATCCGTTTCACAATTAGGCCATCTAGTCTGACTTGAACCGAACAGGTTTTAAACAGCAGATGTTTTTGTTTCTTGAAGTAAAAAAGCCGTAAACATTACCACCCGGGTTATCAGACCTGAAAAGATGAAGGCACTTTTCTTCCATCAAAGAGCTTCAGTGAATCCGCTGCCTGGAAAGTTCCAGAAGAGTGACAAGTCGGCTCAGTGTTCTGTCAGGGGAGATATCACCAAGTGCAGAATCTCTCAACTGCACACCAAAAGCAAGCTTTGCTCTATTTTTAGGCCGACAACCTTCTCCGCAGATAAATATGTGAGCATCATAATAGTGCAACTTTGGAAGACTCAGGGGAAACAGATTAAGCAGGGTTCTTAAGAGATATTTGCTAGCCTGAAGATGGCTACAGTAAAAAGCCTTGATGTTGCAAGTGGGAAAGATACAGTATATCTCTCTCAGCACATCAAGAGGGGGTAGATCATAGGGTATGTGTGCGTCTGTCTGTGTGTTGCAGACAGCTGAAAATAAAATAATAATTTCAGCCGTACTGAGCCTCAAACTGATCTTGGTGTACGAACACAACCCAATTTTCAACACTTTGTTTGTTCACTCTTAATTTTGGCAGCTGCAGCTCAAGTTATGCAAGTTCATAGTAACCTTGTGTCTCACAGTCATCAAATGATGCATGTTCTTCTGAAACGCTGAAGCTTGGAGAAAGATAAGTCCTCCCCGCGTTAACCTGTATAATAACAGATCTCAAAGGATTTTCTCCAAAGCACCGAGGATGTAGAAGTCATTATTGGCAATTAGCTTTAGCAGCTGGCACACCACTGGTGACTGGGAAATAAGTTGAAGACTGGTTGAAGTTGAATCAAATCCAGTTCCAAAGTAGTCCCCATAACATTGTCATTGTCAAACTGTACAATACATAATATTGCAAGATTTGGTCATCCTTTAGCCTATATGATGTGGTCGTAATAGCTGTGTACTAAGTTTAACTTGTAATTACTCGAGTAACAATATCGTATAACGTTATACATCAGTAGGCCTAATTGCTTTGTAATTGCATAGTAATGGAGTTGAGCAGTTTGTGTTATTACACAACTGTAATAAAGGCCTTATTCCACTTGTGTAATAACACAAACAGGCAACGTAATTATGAAGTCGAGCATAAACTCAACATTTTTTCACTTCATTAGCACCTCATTTGACTCCAGTGTCCATGAATAAAATAACAGGCCTAGAATATGAAGCTTTGAATTAAAAAAGCTGTGGCCTCTGCATTCGTCTGTGTTATGTAACACATTTATGAATCCAACTGTATTTCATCTGTTAAAGCACTTTGAGGTCTAAAGCTTTAGAATGCAGTCAAAGGAAGAAATGAGGAAACCCACCCTTCATTGTACTACAGGGTGTCAGATTAAGACCTAGAATCATTGTCCCGAGGCTATTGTCTCTGATTCTATGTTTTAATGACGGTTGTATTATATATTTATTGAATAAAGATGTATTATATATTTCCACTTTGTGGTTCGGGTCTGAGTGGACTTAACTCGCATACAATTAAGACCATTGAGACCTGTCATGCAATTGTTGGAGTTTGTTTACGCCCTGTTACTACAGGGGATTTTGGCCGTGGCAGATTCATATGGAATAACGCTCACTTGAAGAGGAAGAAGGGGGGAAAAAAGGAGCTCGAGGAGATTCGCAGACGAAAGGAAACTGGTGGATAAGAGCCATGCAGAGCGATCCCACTGGAAAATTATACTTGACTTTTAGTTTTCCTCTTGGTCACATGGTATGGCAGAAAGATCCCCCACACACATGAAAAAAGGAGAAGAGAAAGAAGTAAGAAGGCTATTCTTTATTTTATTTTGTCACAAGTCAAGAGGGAGATCACTTTTAGTCTGAACACATGAATAAACCCCATGTTGACGTGCCTAATTGAACATTATTAGCCTAAATAGGCCTTAGTACTGTCAATCAGCCATAGTCCTCCATAGTGCAGCAGCTGTCTTCCTGGGCTGTGTTGTGTAGGTTTGCATAAGGGGAAAGGGGCCCCTATGAGGAAACCCCATATCTAGGCCTAGCTCGAAATGATTATTATAAGAAGCGACGTTTTTTCCTTTTTAAAACTGAAGGAATAGGAATCACTTTTTTTCTCCAGTTTTTACAGTTTCCTCCGTCAAGTCCATACGTTGAAGAAGCCAAGATGTTTCACTCCCTCACATTCGAGGCTAGGCGGTGGGCAGCATTGGGGTGTGGGAGTAGGAGTCGTTTCTCAGTAGACCCCAGGAGAGAGGGTGGGGAGGACATAATAACAGAGCCCAATGTCATCCATGACATCATGCTTCAGACGGAGAACAGCTGTGCACACCCGTGCCTGAGCAGAAGAATCCACAAAGGCATCATCACCCGTCTCAGTTCACTCCCCTCACCTCCCTTAACAGATGTCAAATGCTACTAACCTAAATCCTTTTTTTAAAAACTCATTGAAACTCCCTTCCGCACTTCGTCTTATCGTATTTTGATTTGTTTGGCCTAGTGTGTCCCAGTTTGTCCTTTACTCCCTCCTTTTTCCCTTTCTTCTCTCTCTCCCCGTTTTTTTAGCAGCCCTCCAAGTATGACAGTGACGGTTGAATGGGAATCTGACAATTGGTCAGGCTCTGTAATGCGGTCCACAGTAGTAGTGGTGGTGGTGGTGGCAGTGGGTGATGATGTCATTGTCCTTGATGCTGGATCCAGGATGGGGGGGGGAAAATTCCCCAGTAATGACGGGCCTCCTTCAGTCAGAACCCAGACCAGGCTTCAGGCTGCTGCAGTGTCAGCCCCCATCCTCCTTTCTTCTGGGCCGAACGGACAGGCTTTTTCCTCTGGGGCCAAGTGACGCCTGACTGTGTCACGCTCAAATGCTTCCCCTCCCACGACTCACTGACCGACACTGAACGATGCACAGTACAGGACTAGATCAGGGGAAAGGTCAGATTTGACTGATGAGCGTATCACGCTCAAGTGAGAAGTGGTTCGCTTAGAGATTCATCACGTTGAACAGGTTCTGTCACAGCATATATCATTCTTGTCATAATTACTCTCTCCTTCCTCATCATCCGTCTTAGTCATCGAGTCTCGGACTGAAACTGTTTTTATTCAGAAGTTAAGATGTCTGTTCGCTCAGCCGATGTGTCACAATCATGGCTAGCGCAAGTAACAAGGAAGGCAAACAAAGCTCAGCTCACCCTACACAATAGTCTCTTGGATGCGGTAGTAGCTCGCAAACAGAGTTCTGTTTTGGCCCGAGAAACGCGTTTAGCCAGTTGGTTGGGTATGAGTGGAATTTGGCCTGTGTGGATGTTGGGCGTCCAACAACAGCCGGACGAAGAGATATTCACAGAGCTGATTTGACGAGTCTATCACAGACTTTCCATCATTTTGGTGTGGTTTAGTAGAACTGCACTGAAGGCATCCCTGCCTTCTTTTAGTCATAGACAGTGGAGTGTCTTTGTTTATGAGGTTTGGCTAACACAGGGCAGGGTGGTCACAGATTGCGTAATTGTCGTTTTGCAATCATAATATTCGCCATCGTCATTAGCATTGTGCTGTGGTGGTCACATGAGAATTCCAACGATGCCTTTGCCCAGCCCAAGCGGGGTTATTGGGTCTTATCTGTGTACGAGTGTGTATGTGTGTTTCACAAGTAAGTTTGTCTTTGTTTGTAATGAGTACCACTGTAGTGTCTGAAAGTCAGTCAGTCGAGGATAACGTCGTTGATGTCCACAACAGAACCGATGTCCTGTACAGCGAGGCGCCCTTTTGTGTTCTTTAGCTCCCCCCCCTCCCTCATTTATACAGGAAGTTGGTACGCTGGGCACAAAGCCCCTTAACAAATCATCCCTCCAGAGGCACTCTGGAGAATAATGGACTCTAGCTCTACATCCGCGGGTTGGCATGGCAGAGGCAGGCAACAAAGGCCCCAGTGGCTGTGATTTAGTGAGAACCTGATCCTGGACCATATGGCCCCCATCTCTGGGCAGGCAGGCAGCGCCGGGGAGACTGGCCTGGGCCTGGGGTAGGGGCAGGGGCAGGGGCCCTTTAGCCTCTCTCTCTCTGAAGCCACCTGCCTCCCTCCAAGACTCTATCTCCCCAGCTGCTGGGGATCAGAAAAAGTTTCCCCCCCATAGACAGGCAGGTAACAGCTGGTGTGTGTGTGTGTGTGTGTGTCACTGAAATATGTGTGTGCCAGTGTTCGGGTAATCACATGCTCTTGAGCTTCTTGGCCCTCTGCCTGGGCAAATGGCTTTTGCCTAGTTAAATCTTTCACCTGGCTCAGGCAAAACCAGTCATGTCCTCCTCGGCTCCTCCCACTTTAGTATTCTTTCTCAACAACATTTGGACATAAACATCAAGGCTCCTTTTTAGACGAAGTTTGTAAGATGGATTTCATGACTGGGCTCAATATGGCCAGTTATGGTTATTCAAATGTGCCGTTTTAGTTGTGGTTTTTCTTTTTTTCTTTTTTTTTTATTGTTAACCATGGCTGTCTTGTTGTTTAACACAACAATTGATGTGGTCACCGGTCCCACTGCCGTCCATGAAGCCCTAACTGGCTGTTGTCTGGCTAACTCACTCTGCGTATCCTTCATGGCCTCTTAAGCCTTTTAGCAACGATTTACAAAACGAGTCCCTTTTATATCACAACACAGCACAACACTTCCTCCTCCTCCTCCTTAACGCAGCTCTCTCATTGTCATGTGATTCAATTAGCTGCCTGAAGTTCATGAGTCAGTAAATAGCCCTTTACACTCCCACTTCCTTGTTTCGGGAAAAAATCGATCTCAGCGAAGCCCAGCTGTTTTGAGACGCCCTTCACCTCCAATCAGTCAGGATCTAAGCGTACAAGCGGAGCAAAGCGAATCGATAAACAGCAGCCGGTACCAACAAACAAGGTCTTTGGTTTGATCCCTGCTGACTTCCTGATTGTAGTGGTGACATTTCTTCTCCGAGGTTTCGTGTTCATGGTAACAACCTCCTACGGTCACTATACACCCACAAGCTGCCCATAACAACCAACACACTGACTGAGTAACATTTATACAGGCCTTCATTTTCTGGAACAAAGTTGATTATCCAAATAAAGTGAATGATGTCATATAGTGTCGGCCTAGTGGTGAATAAAACGTAAGCTGCCTGTGAATACCACAGGGCGTTTGTTTTTGAAGAAAAAAGAAGAAAAAGAAAACGTTTTTACGGCGGTCGTTATAAATCAAATCTTCAGACTTCAGGCTTTTTTTTTTATTAGTTCTTGTTTGTGTGTTGAGGTTCATGTAAAACAGACGTTTTACTGTATGCCGGCAGTGGAGTTCATCAGTGCTTTGACAGGAAGCACGGGGTGCAACAAGTGTTATCTGTTTGTCGTCTGCACAGCTGTGGCGTCAGTTGAGCGCCTCGTCGGCGTACTCGCTGAGAGTTGTGCTCAGATTCGCCGGCACGTCGACCGCAGCTTTTCGTATCTCACCGTGAATTTGCATACCCCTCTCACATGGCACACACGTCATCGAGGTTGTCAGTGTGAAGAGTACGGCACTCCTCACCCGACATGCAGCGAAACACAAACAAGCATCTCTCTCGATGAAGACCGATTGTTCCTCCTCTCCAGTCAGCGAACAATTCACTTTTATAGTCAAATCGACCCCCTTTCCTCTCAGGTTTGACCTTTGACCTACTTGTGTCCTTTTCCTAAAGGGGCGTATGGGGTTATTGAGTGTGTTGGCTATTCATCTAACTTTTAATGTGATTAGCCTGTACGGTGCGTCTGGTAACCCCCCCTCTCATTATCATGAGCAGAAGCACACTAGCCAGCGCAGCGCTCCTTGATCTCATTAGCTCCCTGCTTTACCCTGTTTGTGTGCAGATGGGTATCAGTGCTGATGATTCCCCCTGAGCGTGTGTGCGTGTGTGTGTGCTTGTGTGTGTGCGCGCGTAATGAAAGAGCCACGCTCCGTTGATCTACGTCAGCGTCCCCAAATGGAACACGGTCTGATGCCTCATGATAACTCACCTGCCGAGTGCTATTGTGACTCCACACAGTTCTAACCTCTATATAGTATACTATCACTACACTTGATGTGTGTGTGTGTGTGTCGTGCGAATGAAAGGCAAGCTATGGCAAGTCATTCTTTCCAGGACACGGCTTCCTTTATGAAAGTGATGTCTTCAGCGCTCGGCTCCGGGCGGTGTTGCCATGGTCTCGGATGCACTTTCCACTTCGAGAGTGCCGTTATTCACACCGAATACACACGGTAACACGCAGGCAGAAACCCCCCCCCCCCCCCCCCCAGCACCATCTAAGCAAACCTGAAATGCATGTACAGCACTGACAGAACTACGCTATAACAACGTCTGATTGATTGATTGATTGACAGCATGCACTGTCCTGGACCTGACGACGGGCACTCACTGATCTTACTCTGATGTGATCTTATGATACTCTGATCTTACTCTGATGTGATCTTATGATACTCTGATCTTACTCTTACTGTGATCTGGCGCTGGCTTGGCAGTCCTCGTTCTCCTCTTTCTCTCACACACCGATGGTAGTTTTCGGGGGGGGGGGGAGGAGAGAGAGACCCAAGTAGACGATCATCAAGTAGTGTTGAATTCCTTCCCTAATGAGTAGGCCACTTGCCAGTAAGGTGAGGAGCTTTTTTAAGGTCACGGCAACTCAAAACAGTGGCTACAGTGTACTGAAAGTGGCCTTTTGGAAGTGTCTGTCATAAAAAAATAAAAAAACACCTATATTACAGTACAATATTCACCTCAGCTTGAGCCGCGAGGTGAAATGACGTGTGCGTGTGTGTGTGTGTGTGTGTGTGTGTGTGTGGATAATGCTGACACTGCGCTCTTGTCTTTTCTTCTCCCCCCTCAGGCGGGTTTTCCGTGGTCTTCCTGGCTCGTACGCACAGCGGCGTCCGGTGCGCCCTCAAGAGGATGTACGTGAACAACAACCCCGACCTGAACATCTACAGGAGAGAGATCACCATCATGGTGAGAGAGAGGCCTCCTCCTGTCAATAACAACACCACGGTTACCATCCACACCACACTCTCTCATGAGTAGGGACTTCTTCTTTTTTTTTTTTTCCCTGGTCAAGGTCATGTGAGCAGGAAAAACTCCTTGGGTGTGTGTTTCATTCCAGAAAGTCCCCCCCCCCCTTTTCAGGGGAGTGGTCCTCTTTCACTTTCCCCCCTTCACAGATCGGAGAGACCATTTGGCACTTCTTAGCTAAATCTCCGAGCCTTGGTGGGATCAGCCCCTCCCCCCCCCCATCTGCCCCCATCTCATCAGCTCACATCAAGCGAGCGCCAATTAGATTTGACTGTCATGCTGACACCTACCCGCTCCGATCAGATCTGCGATGGGGAGGGAACGAGGGGCAGATGGAAGGGATAGAATGTTCTGGAATGGTGTCTTTGGTACCCCACCCTTTACTGCAACAACTATACTGTACACTCTATTCATATGCCTATTTCAACGTATAGAGACTGTTTATGAACATCTAGCTAACCTGTCAAAGCAGCGAACTTCTATCTCCTAGTTCCCATGGTCAAGGCTCATTTTCAACGGGCTATGAAGAAACATGTTGAACACAGGAAACAATTGTGTTTTCCTCAACTATTGACCCTGAGTCTGTTACTGATTGCTCAGGATTTGCTTATTCTGCTGGGTTTGTCTGTCTCTGCGGTGCTGACTCTGACAATGAGTAACACACACACACACACACACGAAAAGCATTTGACCTCATGGAACACTGACACGGTTCTGACCTGATTTGAAATTGAGGTGTGGCTGTCTTAGTCACTCCCGACGGTCAGACAAGGCCAAACCAGTTTTAAATCAAACATACCATTCTTACCGAAATTCTCTGATACAGAAATCCGGTCAAGTGTGACAGTGTTATTGGTTGCAGCGATGGCCGTGTCAAGTTTGTCTCGACTCGTGGCCTTTCAGTGTGTGTGTGTTTCTCTCACCAAACTCTTATTTTTCGCATGAATAGCCTTGGAAGTCTTCAAGGTTTATGGCCAAGGCTAAAGTAATGTTATATCACTTCTCAATGAAAGTCTGTCCTGAGATGGGTCTATACTGTACTGTATCATTGGTAGATGAAGTGGGATCCTTGGGTGACTCTACCCTCAACCCCTAAACCCTAACTTTAACCCTAACCTTAACCGTTTTCAAATCTCAACTTCAATGGGGTGATGTCACAGTCTGGTCGTCCCAAGCATCCCATTTAGCGTTTCCCACATGTCATTCCTCTCTGCAGAAGGAGCTGTCTGGTCACAAGAACATCGTGGGCTACCTGGACTCCACCATCAACGCAGTGTCAGACAGTGTGTGGGAGGTCCTTATCCTCATGGAGTACTGTAAAGGTACGCTTCCCCCCTAGTGTGTGTGTGCGCACGTGTCTGTGTGTGTTTAATCTATCGTACAGTGCATTGCGACCATGAGTAAAATGCACTTTAAACCTACTCGAAGTTGAAACCTGCAACACCACGAGTATGTTTGTCTGTACCAGCTGTCGTACTGTAGGTCTTTGACTGTCTGAATGAATGGCTGAATGAATGAATGGCTGAATGAATGAATGGCTCCCGTCTTGTCCTTGTTGATTGCGCTGTCCCTGTATGACTGCTCTGTATTGATTTTGGCGGAAAGAAGTTGCTTTGTCCTGTGGGTCATTTTCTTTCTCTCTCTCGCTCTCTCTCTCTCTCTCTCTCTTTCTCTCTCTCTTTCCCCATCTCTCTGTTCCACAGCGGGTCAGGTGGTGAAGCAGATGAACCAGAGGCTTCACATCGGGTTCACCGAGGCCGAGGTCCTCACCATCTTCACGGACACCTGCGAGGCCGTGGCCAGGCTGCACCAGTGCAAGACCCCCGTCATCCACAGAGACCTGAAGGCAAGGGGAAAAACCCCCTCTTCTCCCTCCTCCTCCTCCTCCTTTATTCTACTCCCTCTCTTTCTTTTCTCCTTGTTTTCCGCCCGTCCTCGATGACCGCCTGTCCCTGCTGATCTGTATTCTCGTGTTTTTTTTCTTCCTGGTCACGTCCTCCCCCGCTCTCTCCCCCCTCCTGTCTTTTTCCTCCCCTCCCTCTGTGTTTCTCTCTCTCTCTCTCCCCCGTTTTCCTCCCCCTGTCCTCTCACCTATCCTCCTCCAACACCCTGTTTCTCCCCCCCCACCCTTCCTCCTACAGCTTTTTCTTAGTCAAACTCCTGTTGTCCTCACCCACCCCCCCCCTCTCTTCCTCCCCCTTCTTCTTTTGTCCTCATATCCCTCCTCCACCTCCAACTCCCTCTCTTCTTCCTCCTCTTCCTCTCCCACGTAGTCTTCTTCCCCGACTTGGCCCACATCTGACGTGCGTCTTTCCAGCGCTGTGTGTGTGTGCGTGTGTGCGTGTGTGTGTGTGTGTGTGTGTGTGTGTGTGTGCGTGTGTGCGTGTGTGCGTGCTCGTTCCTCTCTCTGCTGGGACCAGTCCTAGCAGCACTGTGTGGCCCTCAGCAGCACACACAGTTTCTGTTCTGTCTCGGCCTACGTGGGTTACATAACGCCACAGGGACACAAAGGGACCGGGAGGCCCGAGTCACTCAGTCACTGGTGTGTGAAGTGAGACTGCAAAAACCTGGGCTGTCACCGCCACTCAGCTCTTTGTCTGTGTGTGTGTGTGTGTGTCTCTGTGTGGCTTTTCGATCTCTCACTTTCCTTGCTCAGTGTTTCTCAGCTCTCTCTCTCTCTCTCTCTCCATCACTTTGTCATCAACTTTTCAATCTTTCTTCTTCCTCCTCTGTTTCTCTCATCCCTTCCCTCCTTTCTCTCCCTCCCTCCCTCCCTCCCTCCCTCCGTCATGTTTTGTGTAGTGGTCTCCCCCAGTCTTGGCATACCTCAGTGCAGTGGACTAAAATAAAGTGTAAACAAAACAAAGCCTCGCCACAGCCTTTTGAAAAGGACTCGCTTTTCTATTGGCCAGACTTGGTGGAACGCTGCGAGCTACCGCACCGAGCGCAGCACCAAGCCACATCACCAATAAGTAAACAAGCCGATGACGAGGACGTGTGTTGCTTTATTCATTCCTCGGTCTGGATCGAGTCGGTCCGTACTGTAGCTTCAGGCTCCAACCTCAAACCGTTAAGATGCGTCATGATTTCATTATTTTTAAAAAAAGAAAAAGGCTATCATTATTTAATTTAGTTTCTTCATCGGTTTTTGAAGTTGGCGACCTGGCAACATGTTGGTATGGACTGTTTGGTGTAAACATGGTTGTAATGAGGGCTGTCTCTGTCTGTCTCTCTCTCTCTCTCTCTCTCCCCCCCCCCCCCCCCCCTCTCTGTCTTGCAGGTAGAGAACATTCTGTTGAATGACCAGGGGAGCTATGTCCTGTGTGACTTTGGAAGTGCCACTCACAAAGTGCTGCTCCCGCACAAAGACGGAGTGACCGCTGTGGAAGACGAAATCAAGAAGTACGTGTGTGACCTCCCAACCCATTAGTTGTCTGTCTGTCTGTCTGTCTGTCTGTCTGTCTGTCTGTCTGTCTGTCTGTCTGTCTGTCTGTCTGTCTGTGTGTGTGTGTGTGTGTGTGTGTGTGTGTCTCCTGTGTTTGAATGTCTCTACGTCTTTATCTGTGCATTTGTGGCCGCGATGATGCATCATCACTAAATCAAGGTTTTATTGTATTTGCTTTCCTTCATTTACGATGGCTGATAAGCTACTGATACAACCACATCCAATATAGGTCCCATGAATGCTTTAGCCCACAACTCGGCAAGTTACATAACACTGGAAGACTTCACGCGGGAAAGCACTAGAGTTGCACTACATGACCTTTGACCCTGTCCACTTCTTGGTTGTCTCCCCGCGCAGGTACACGACCCTGTCTTATCGAGCTCCTGAGATGATTAACCTGTACGGAGGGAAAGCCATCACCACTAAAGCTGATATATGGGTATGTGTGTGAGAGTGTGTGTGTGTGTGTGTGTGAGAGAGAGAACGTGTGTGTCTGTGTGTGTGTGAGAGAGTATGTGTGAGAGAACGTGCATGTGTGTCTGTCTGCACGCGTGTGAGAGAGCGTGTGTGTTTGTGTGTGTGAGAGAACGTGCGTGTGTATGTGTGTGTGTCTGTCTCTGTGCGCGGCACGCATGTGTGTGTGTGCGCGTTGATGACTTCCAGGCAGGTACCCTGCAAGGCGGGTTTAGCTTCCTGCTTGCTGTGTGGTCCCAGTCTGTCAAGCCTAGCAAGTTTTCGCCTCAGCCATCACCAGACTGTAGTGCAGCACCAGCCCGGGGCGTGCCTGGGGCTGTTTTCTCCCACAAAAATGCTCCCTCATTGTTTTTTTGCCTCTTGAAATATTGAACCGCTCTTCGCTAGCTAGTAATTTGGAGGCTGGGAAGAGATGGAGGCACTCGGTAACAGACCTGGGTCCAAATGGTATTTGAAATCCTTTCAAATGCGTTGAGCGTTTGCATTTTTGGGACTAATTCCATTGTTCCAGGCAAACTCAAGTCAAACCCCAAACCCCTATTCGAATGCTAAATTGAACTGAATTTGATTTGAACCCGGGCCTGCTTGGTAACGAGCCACAACGGCGGAAGGTGATAGTGTGTAAACAGCTCCTGTATTCATATTAATAACCAGGCTTTCACAATCCCCTTCTAATGATATGTGGCTGTTGACGCAACACCTAGCAGGGGTTAGCTAGCGCTTAGCGCTTACTGCTGTGTGGCTGTCTGTGGGAGTGGAACAACTGTGACGACAGCGATGCCCTCGGAAGCGAGTCCCCCTGGGTCCTTCCTTCCCCTCCTCCCTCGGAGTCATCACTCATATGACATGACTTGGTCTGTGTAAGAGATGCAATGAAACCCCCGTGATTGCACCTGTCACGTCATTTTTGGATCAGGGATCACTTGAAGGAAGGAAGGAAGGAAGTGAGGAAGGAAGGAAGGAAGTATTGGAACAGGGCCTGTGTGTGATGTGTACAGTACAACAGCTGAGATGCAACCACAGCAGCTGGCGGGAGTCTAGAAGGGGTAACTTCCTGTTAACAAAGGGAAACCGGGCCTCCTACCACAACTCATCCTGTGTGTGTGTGTGTGTGTGTGTGCATGCGCGTGTGTGTGCGTGTGCATGCGCGCTTCATGCTATGTGTTTTCAGGGGAGAGTTGAGATGTCACATGATGAGCACAGAACATTAAATGTGGCGAATAATTCCAAATTCCCTTTTATCTCATATAACTTAATCAGCAGTTCGAGCCAGCGCTAAATATAGACTGAAAATATTACGCCTGAGTGCAGTGCTTTCCTTCTGGGAATAACGATTGTTACTGCAGCAGAAAGACACTGTCTAGAGACATGGTTGAATGTATTGTTGTTGTGAGAACTAAAAACAACAATGACAAAATTGTACTGCAGTTAAACCGTTTTAGACTGAGTTACAGACCCAACCGCATCAGAGCCGTCAACACCTTTTGACCACATTTCGACTGCCAAACGTAGGAATTCTTACTCCGTTTAAATAGTCATGGGCCTTCTCAGTTCTCTCGACATTGTTGGACACCGTATTTAGTTTGTTGTTTTGTTTTCTGTTGGTGTGTTTCAGGCACTTGGATGCTTGTTGTACAAGCTGTGTTTCTTCTCACTTCCATTTGGGGAGAGTCAAGTTGCCATATGCGACGGAACCTTTATCGTTCCGGATAATTCCAAATTCTCCTTCAAGTTGCACTGCTTAATCAGTAAGTGGAAACTCTCCTGATCTTCAGTTCAAGATGTACCTCGTGTTGTGTGGTTGACTTGTAATTGTGGGTCAGTTGAGGTTAAAGTTATATGAATTCAATGTCTTTGTGCTTTATCAGACTACACATTTCTTGTGTGACTTCCCCATTTAATTTGTTTCCAAGAACAGTAGAGTATAGCCCTAATAGTTAGACAATAGCTCCCCCATGTGGTCACAAATGAAAGATGCATTCGGTGCGTTGTGATCGTCAAGCACAGAGACAGCACAGTAATATGTCACACATATGAATAAACCCTTCATCATTTCATACAGGGGACCCCCTTGAGAACGAAACAGTGTCTCTCAAGGAGTTAAATCCTGTCACCATAAATGAATAAATAAATAACGTCTATATAATATTGTAGATAGCCTGTAGACGGTCGTCTTGCCAGCTGTGTTAACCAGGTGTCTCCCGTTCTCTTCCTGTCCGTAGGATACATGCTTGAACCCGACCACGAGAAGAGACCTGACATCTATCAAGTCTCCTACTTTGCCTTCAAGTTAGCTGGAAAGGAATGTCCAGTGCCAAATCTCTTTGTAAGTCGCTGTCTTTTTCAAGCGGTTTATTTGTCCTATACCTACACAAACAGGGTTGTGGGGGGATCAATTCCAATTTCAATTGAATCCGTTCGGGAAGTTTAGCTGGAATTCTTAAACGCTCCCAATCGAAAAGCATGGAATTGGAATTTCGGTTAACTTTCCTGAATTGACCGACTCGAAATGGAATTGACCCGCCCAACCCCGATACACAATGCCTTTAGCGGTGTTTGTAAGGACGTTATCTAACAACGTGAACCCGTTGTCCCTCTTTCAGAGCTCTCCCCTCCCCACGTCCCTCCCGGAGCCACTAACAGCCAGCGAGGTCGCTGCTAAGAAGAGCATGACTAAAGCTAGGTACACAACAGTAAACACAGAGACATGAAAGAGTACCGTGGTAAAACGCTATATCCAACCATTTTCAAATAACAAACGTGTTCATTTCCTTCCTATAAAATGATTGCGGTCATGACAAAGTTTTTACGATACGTTTGAATGGACAGTAGCTATGTTACGGTACCTGTTTACACAATTATATTCTTGAAGCCGTAATCAATCTTGTTACCTTTATTATAAGAATTGTTAACAATCATGACCAAACATTTTGCAAATGGATGTATTGATTTTCGAAATGAAACATATATACAGCCATAATGGATTTATAAGTGCAAGCTTCCCACTACACTAGAGGCTGACATGACTTCATTGACCTCTTGAGTCGTTTCCATCGTTTGTGGTTGGAAAACTGTTTCCATTTTTAGCAATTGAATCAAGTGCTGTAAATGTTGCGCTTCTGTTTCAGAATAACAGAGTCGGTCGGGCCGACGGAAACGTCCATCGCCCCGAGACAAAGACCAAAGGCAGCTAACAGCAACGTCCTCCCCACCATCCCCAACTCTGTCACCCCCGTCAAGATGACCGCGCCTTCTGGACCTGGACCTGGACCTGGACCTGGACCTGGATCTGGACCTGTCAGCAATGGGCAGAAGGGTGAGGGACATGCACGTTCACTGTCAGACGCATGCTATACATACTGTACATAGATTTATACTATACATAAATACACACACACAGGTCATGAAATGACACACAAAGGGTCTCAACTAGCTTGTGGGAGACCTGTTGTACACTGTCTGTGTCTGTTTAGTCTTACACCACATGCCCAGGGTGTTCTGTAAACAGGTAGCTGTCTTTTACACACACTGACAAAGACGTGTTCTGTCCTGCCAGGATTTCATTGGCTACGCTTCTGTCTATTGGAAGGGTGTTAAATGATACCGGGTTACCATGCCGTTTTATGATGTTTCATGCTTTTTCTTTTGTCTTTATTTGTGTGTTACAGCGCCAACCCCTGGGAACGGGCAGCCGACTGCGCAGACTCCGACTCCGACTCCGATCCAGACGCAGACTCAGCCTCAGGCGAGCTTTCAACAGAATCAACAGAACCGTGTCCTCCAGCAGCTGCAGCCTGGCGACCTGCGTCTGCAACAACAACTACAACAACAACAACAGCAACAGCAGCAACAACACCACCACCACCATCAACAACAACAACAACAACAACAACAACAACATCATACTGTCCATCAACAGCAACCAAACGCACAACAGATCCAATACCTCCAGGTAAGGTGCAGCCCTTAAAACCCGACCTGCTTCCCTCCCTCCTGTCCTCTCTCAGCCCCCTTCTCAGATTTACAGCTATACTGGGTCGGCGCAAGCAGCGATCGCAAATGTTTTTTTTGCTTCCTCCTCCTAATCCAATCCCATTCAGATCTGTGAAAGGGAACTAAGGTTAGAATGAAGAGAGAACAGACCTCTGGGATGAAATTGCAGCCCTAGCTGGTACATCCCACTCTGATCAATGGATTGACTTCTCGCAAGCGGTGTGAAGGCGGTGACAGACGTGTTCAGACACGTGTTCACACATTCTGTACCGTACAGTACACACCCTCGCATTCTCTTGCTCGACACATATTCAGACGTCAACACAAGCACATACTGGACATACTCCCAAGTAGATGAACACCAACACATCCTAGTTGTTAGTCTCTCCTGACAGACTGTTGGGCGCTCCACACGCGCTCCACCCTGTCAAACATAGCGTGTGTTCATTGGCTATTGAGTATTGAGTCGTCAGAAGTGGGCGGGGCTGTTGATTTTCACAATGAAATGACTGACAGGGCGGAGCACCAATCAGATACCAAGTGGGAGCGCACGTCCCGTTTTTTTAGAAGTTAAAAACGTCACGGTACCCCATGGAGCTGGCACACCTCCAGGGGTTACTGACTCAAGGAGATTGTGGGACATCTCCGTCGCTATTCCGTACCGTAAACAACTCTAGCACGCAAATGAAAAACAACAGCGTGGAGGAGGAGCTTCATCAACAGAATTTGTCTGCAGTGTTTCAAATCGGTTCCAATCACATTGGATACCTTATTTTTTTTGTGTGTGGGGGAGGGGGGGGGGGGGTCTCAATCGCCGAATGCACGTCCAGTAGAAGTCTAACAGACGTTGTGTTGGAGATACAGCTTGACAACTTGATCATCACCTAATTCGATTGGCTCTGATTCCCTCTGGACCTGCCCCTAGTCCAACCTGCCAGCTGTGACCGGCTGTTACCGGTGCAACCCGGTCTCACCGGGCTGCCCTGCCCTGTGTACAGAGCCACACGAGAGAAGCCATGCCCTCCTAGTCCCAATCAGCCAGTCCCCTCAGCCAATGCTGCTTAACCCAGGCAGATGGTGCTGTTGGCCGTTTTATCTGCGGCTGCTTACACTCAGGGCAGCAGCAGCAGCAGGCTGCTAGTGGGTCAAGCATTCGTAGCATGTAGCATTACCCTCAATAGGGTTGATATGAGGAGGACTGTTAGCTGCTCAAGTTGCATCATATCATCCAGGTCTTTCTTGGAAAAAGAGATTGTATCTCAATGACACTAACCTGGGTAAACGAAGGTTGAAAGAAAAAAAACTAAAACAACACACACCAAATCGACAGAGAGCACTCTAAAATATGTATACTGTGTACAGTGGTCATCGTCAATGAAGCATGGTTGAACAGGGCGCACCGTAGAGCAAGCCCGTCTTCATTCACCTCCCCTCTGTAGGAAAGCTAATCAACACTGTATGTATCTCCTCTCCTCTCCTCTCTCCTCTCCTCTCCTCTCCTCTCTTCTTCAGTACCAGCAGGCCCTTCAGCAGTCTATTGCACTGCAGCAGCAGCAACAGCAGCAGCAGCAACAACAACAACAGCAGCAGCAACTGCTCCAACAACAGATGATGATGCAGCCCGTGTATCAACAACAACAAGCCCAAGCCCAAGCCCAAGCGCACGCCCAAGCCCAAGCGCACGCCCAAGCCCAGGCACATTACGCAGCCATGGTAAGAACACCCTGATGAAAGCTTTAATGCCAAACTACTTTTTTTTATTTTTTTTTAATAATGAGTAATTGCTTCTAGATGATGAATTGCTTCTTGATTTTTAAGAGGATTGAGCATGGCCAGCCACCAACCTCCCCTAGGGGGAAAAAAAACCCAACAGGGAATCTCATACTGCAGCAGGCTCCACTTTTACCAGCCTTCACAGATCAGAGGCTCATCCTGGGTTGTCCTTATTAGCCTACATACAGTTTAAACGCTTCTCCATAGGTTTCTATCTGTAATGAATCTGACGTTCCATCGAGTGCTTCTGGTTTACACAGAAAGAAAGCCGTACAGTCACCATCAGGAGAGAGAGGCAAAACACTCCTCCTTTTGGAGCGCAAGGACACATAGTCGCACACCGTGCCTAACAGAATGCTGAGCCAGGAGCGAAACAGCTGGCTATTTCATTACGTGTCAAAGATGTCCTAAAATTGGCCTCTTTTAGGCTCCTATTTCAAACACTGGCACGAAAGACAGGGCCTTCCTCACTGCCAAGACTGAGGAGCGCAACAGCAAGCAACTTCCTGGTAACTTCATCCAAAACTCTGTCGGGTTTTTGTATTTACGTCCCTTCCGTGCAGAGACGCTGCAAACGTGAGTCGTCCAAAATGCAAACTGTAAAGGCGGCGCAATTTTTAGCTCGTTTTACCACCGAACGGTTACCATCTGTTTAATTTCAGATGCAATCTGCTCCGCGCAAAGCCATGAGGGGATTGAATGGGGGGTGAAATCGACCGATTTCTCCGTGTTAAATCGTGACATATGAAGCAATTACACAGCGGGGGAAAGGAGACTCTCTCCACCATTACTCTCAATCTGAATGCACTCAGTGAGCGTTTAGGGAACATTTAAAAAAACATTCCTCAATTTAGGAAGCGCCACGCAGGTGTTACTCATGTGGAATGAACGTTGATAAGCGGCCGGAAACGTCACGTATAAATACAAATGGTAACTTGCAGGTTCGCCGTACTTGAAGAGCTTCGAGAAACCCCATCACACCTCAGACCAACTGTCTCCGTAACACCAGATTCATTTCTCATTTCACCTGACCAGCAAAACCATGTTGAATTTACAAATTGGTAAAAAAATAAATCAGGGTCAGTTATAGGTTTTTGACTGTCAATGGGATGCTGGTCAGGAAGGTCCGTTTAGTCCCACCCCATTTGGATCCTGCTGTCGTCATATTTACCCCCCTCCATTCAGTGTCTGTCATCCTAACCTGTGGTAAACATGTGTCATACTCACCATTCTGTCACTATACCTCCCTAACAGATGCACCAGTACCAACAGGCATTTGCACAGCAGCAGCAACAACTGCAACTACAACAACAACAACAACAACAACAACATCAGCAGCACCCCACCCAGCAGCAGGCGCTCCCCTATCTGACCTCCCCTCTGGAGTTCCCGCTCCCTCTAGGCACCTATAGCCCAGCTGGGGCCGTGCCCGGGACAGGGGCTGGGACTGGGGCTGGGACAGGTCACATGGGGGGGCCATCCCCTGTGGATCCTCCATACACTAACACCAGGTAACATTCGTGTGCGTGCGTGTGTGCGTGCATGTGTGCGTGTGTGTGTCTGCGTGCCAGAAGGTTTCTGTCTGTGTGTAGAGTGAGAGCCTATCAAACCTATTATACAGCACATCAAAACCTCAACTCATACATATTTCCCGTTCATTCGCCTTAAGCCTTCAGACCGCTTGCCCTCATGCTCACGCATTACAATGCCTGGTGTAGAGACTTTAGACGGAGTTGTGTGTGACTTGAACATCTCCCTCCTCTCATGGCCCATCCGGTGCACAGAATTGTATTATTTGTTGTCCTTGATGTCTTTTAGTATTTTTGATGTGATTTGCTTGAACTTGTTTGGTTCCCCCCCCCCCCCCTCCCTCTCTAATCCCTCTAAGTAGAAACCCCCTCCACGGCCTGGAGCTGACCACCCCTCCCCCCCAGAGCAGCGCGCTCAGCAACCCCCCAGACATGTCTCGCTGGAACCCCTTCGGAGAGGACAACTTCTCCAAGCTGACCGAGGAGGAGCTGCTGGACCGGGAGTTTGACCTCCTCAGAACAAGCAAGTTTCCTATCCGTTACTCTGTCCCACCTCCCTCTCTCTGCCCCCCCCCCTCTGGCCTGTCAAAATGGCTTTATTTCTTAAGTGTCTGGGTAAAACCCTTTATTTTACAGCCCTGTTTCAGCTGGCTTTTCTGTCCAGAACGTACTATGTGGTAACAACAGGTACTTTTTAGATACCTACCTCCCTATAAATTCAGCACAATGGGTAACTACCTGGTATTAAATAGCACCCAGTGGAGCTTGAGTCAGTGAATCTAAGACAACCAGCGACCGTAAGTAGTACGCAATTATCGGGTAATACTGTTTTTTTTAGTACCTGCTTAATACTGGGCTGTTTAAATGAAGGGTTTACAGTGCTGCTTGTTGCAGTTTGACAACAAGATAATATTAGTAAAGTTCTGAGATGACCTCACTGTATCTTGTGGATCGTGGGTTTGCCTAGTCTGATGGTGGGTTTGGATGGTGGATGTATTTTTTGTTTAGTAACTGTGACCCCCAAACCAAATGATTTATCGGTGCGTTATTCACATCTAGTATCTCTCTGTTTCCCTGTTCTACTGTATCTTTACCTCACCTGCTTTTGGACTCATTTCCCACGCATGCATGTTGTTGGGAGTACGCTGCTTCCTGGTTCATCTCTCTAATAAGCCCCTCCCCGTCCTCTGTCTTGCAGGTAAGCCAGCGGAGAGAAGGACCAGTGTGGATGCAGACAGGACCCCGACCGCCACGTCCTCCACCAAGCCTCTCCTCCCCGAGGACCTGTTTGGCTCCGTCCCCTTCCTGGCCAGCGCAGGCAAGTCTTAACGGAGGCTCCCCCTGTGAGGACCCACCCTACACTGCGGAGCTGACTCCCTTCTGCCCCTTTCCCTCCCCCCCAACCTAAAACTCCCCCCCCCCCCCTTCCCAGGGTATCTCCCTGACTTCCAGCCTGGGGTATCTTATCATCCCTGTTAGCTCTCCATATCAAAAGGGACTCGACAGTCTAATATATAGGTATGGCTTGGATAGTTGTTGTTGTTTTTTTTACTATAGCGAAGCATACGAAGTGTGAATGATTGACATCGCTCGGGTTTCGGATAAGATGCGATCATTTTTTTCTTTAGGTTTAGCTGTCATTCATGTGACATGCTGCTACGTAGAACAGCAAAGCAAGGCCGCACGGGACTGGAATTGATGAAGCGCTGTGAAATGATATTGAATCACCTGGTGCATTACTGGAGATTCGTAGTGCTATAACAATACGTACAAAGGGTTAACTGGGAATATATCAGTACCAACACATACTTCAGAGTACAAATCGGGTACAATGTGTAACACAATTAACAAATGGAGATAAATGATGGGAAGCATAGTCATATCTCATTTGTTACACACTGCTAGTAAGAACTTCCTATTTTTGGCTGTATTAGCCATTTTGTTTACATGTATAATGCTATCATACTTCTTATGTCCATTGAAATGATCATACGATACATTTTTTCGTATCTCTCAAAAGTCCCACTCTACTCTTTTTTTTAAGTTTCGGCTTCTTTACTTAGGTCCTTAATTACTCCTTATATTATGGAGCTTCGCCTAATAGTTCTGTTCTTCTTGGGTTGGTCTGTGCACTTTATTATGGAGGCCATTTGCTGCCACGGCACCCCCTCAAGTTCTTGATATTACAAGAATTCTTTGTATGAATGTCTCTTAAGGATTAACATTACAATGTTTCCAACGTGTTCTCCTGCTAGTATAACTGAGAATATTATATTAATGTGAATTTATCTCGTAAAAGTGCAGTATTTCTTGTATTTACTCAAACAATGACATTGGTGACACAGCAATACCGCTTCTGTAACTACAGACTTCCTGCTCCTCAAATGTGAATTGGTTATGAGGCATTTTAGATTAGCTATTTGAAGACTGCTTACACTTTTTTAGATGGGAAGCTTAAATGGAACCCTTTTTCTTTTATTTTTTGTTTGTATTTGCTAGCTATCGACTATGCCCATACACACATAATGTACCAGAATATGTTACCTATAGCGTAGATAAGGCCAAATGTAAAATGCAGCACAATCCCCAAAACACTTTTAATAAACTGTAGTCAGAATACAATACGTCAGATGTTCTGCCTCTAAGGAATTTAAATATGTATCCATGTTACTAACCTAGCATAACTTTGTAATGGAGGTAGTTGAGCTTAAAAACATCCCAAACCAAACTGTTCCAGTAGAAAAGCCACCTCTGACTGGGCATGGGTTTCAACTCGCAAGGCTGGCATGAGGAAATTTGGCAACAGATTTTGGAGTAGCCTATTATATTTCTGTATTTGTGCCATGACAATTCATGTTGCAATGTTTATATGTTTGTCATATTTGCCTTTTTGGTAGTTATCTAGAGGACTTTCAGGGACTCTCTTTGTTATTATAGTGTGCCACAAATTCTTCCCTGTCAAAGCTTTTTTTGCGTTTTTTGTTTCTGTTAAACATTCCAACGCTTCACCTATTTTAAGCTGTTATTAGGGTTTTTTTGTCAGGGAGGACATTAGCTAAGTACTGTTGAGGGCACGTTTGTTCACAGATTTGTCATTTACTTTGGTTGTTATCTTATAATGGAGCTTGAACTTTGTTGAGTGAGAATTGTGAAATCAGCCTTGTCATTTTGACACAAACATAGCACTTAACCTCTCTTCCCTATTTAAATTGCTCAATAGGTACTAACTTTTCTGAGCATTGAACACATTTCTATCAGTTCCCATCACTATGTTGGGTAAGACTTCAAGAGGTGGTCATAATGTTTATATTGTGCAAATTGGCATCCATTGTGACCTCAAATTATTCAGGACAGGTATTCTGTGAATCATTCTGTATTTGCATCATGACTACCTCTTAAAGTTGAGTCTAACCCCATCCATACAGCCCAAAAGGGCTTGTATGTTACACCTCATTCTGCTGCTACTGCTTTGCTTTATGTAGCTGCAAGCAAGGGAATTTCATGGAAATCATCCATTTCCCACCCCCTCATTGAGATATGAAACTATACACACTTGCATATAATAAGCAAATGTATTACTTTATGACATTTTCATATATTTTCTTTTGCCAAAGGTAAGTTGACCATCAACATGGGCGAATGGTATTGCTGGATTCCTCAATACCGTATCATTATTTTGCATTTCATTGTGCAGGTCGGGATTCTGGGACTATGAGAAATTGTGCACTTCCCTCATTTCTGTTTTTCCTATATCGTAAAGACAGCCATACTCAGAAACATCTTGTTCAAATAGTGTATTGGTGGACAGATTTCTGAATCAACAGCCATATTGTTTTTGTTCTAAAAGAGAAATAAAGTGCTGATTTAACGCACTGATGAAAAGGTGCATGATAAAAGGAAATGGTAGTGAACAGTTTATGGATGGTTAAGACGACATAAATGACGTTTGAAATAGTTTTGAATATGTTTTGGTGTTTACATTTGCATAATTTATGTTCTTTTTGAAATGCTCATTTTTTTTGGTTTGGGGCTTGGTTTCAATTCCAAGCTATTATGAGATGATAGAATCTCAAATGCCATCACTATATTTTGTTACTCAAAACATCAGAACTTTATCTTTTGTTTTTGACAGACGTTCATTAACACTGTTGTTTGTTCCTGTGAAAATAACGGTATCAGTTATAGAATGTCACAATTGTTCATTAGTTCTTAGTTGTGCTGAATTCCAGCAGTTACCTCACATGCTGAAAATATACAACATTTAGATGCATAAGTTGTATAAAACATGTTCTGTTTTTCGACAGACAAAACTATGTAAATGATCCTGTATCATACTGTGAGTGTGTTTCTTTATAAAATGCTAATGATAAATAAAAACATATTCAAAAGCAATTTACATTTTTGGTTCATTTTATTGTGATGGCTGTTTTGAAGAACAGAAGGACAGAATTCAGTGTTATATTTTGGTTCCTAAACTTGGGTTTCTTGAGTCTGCCCACCAGTACACCTTGAGAGCAAGATGTTCCTTCTGTTAACATGGCTGTCTTTGTCTGCTCAATTGTGCACCCAAGTTGCTTGACCACCAAAATGACAACAAACTAATGTGGATACTGAAACAAAACAACTATATGAGGGGTATTCTCGAACCTTAAAGGGGCAATCTGTAATTGGTTTACAATGTTTGGACTTTAATGATGTAGCCATTGATTCTTGAAGAATATAATTGATAAATGCCTCTTGAGCTTAGTTCAACTGTTTTACCCTATCAGAACCCAAAAAATAAGCTTGCTTTACTCCATTGTTTGTAAACAATGCAATTGTAAAAAAAAAAATGTTTTGAAGCTATCACTTTGATCTCACAGAGTCCTTGCATCCATAGCTCTGTCTATGACTTTGAGAGTACTGACATTTATCCAACCCCATCCCTCAGCTGTTCACCAAAAAAGTAGCGGGAAGTCCCCTTTGTTGTTCTTTTGAATTACAGATTGAACCTTTAAACCATGTTAGATGTACTGTGTTTTTTTTTCTTTCTTTCTTTCTTTTTTTTTTTTTTTAACAAGATAAACAGGTGAGTAGTATGCTAAACACAAGCAGCTTACTCTGCTTTTCTAAATTCCTGTGTTGTTAACATGCATGGTCTAAGACTTAGCCTTGTCCTGAGAGGTGGATCTAATCAGTGTGGCTCTGTCAGTATAATATGATGGCACTGTACTGGTTTTATCTCCCATATCTAATCCAAGTGCAAATCTTCTGTCTGCTCTGATCATTGTGAGATATGACACAGTAGTTGGTCTGCTCAAGTGTGATTGATTCTATACGTGACTTGTATATTCAACAGCATGTATGGATTTGATGCCAGCTTACTTCTGCATGGGTTTAACATCTTCAATGCATGGCATTTAGTAACTGCCCCTAACCTGTCTTTCTATGAATATTTGGTGAAATTCGCCCGGAATCCAGGTTAGTCCAGAGATGTGTGACTAGGCTATAGCCTTTTCTCAGTTGTTAGGAACTCAACTCCTCACGTCCTCTCCTCACGTCCTCTCCTCACGTCCTCCACTCGCTTTGTCTTCAAAAAGCATTGGTGGAATATTGTTAAGGGGAGGAACCTAGATCTTCTCCGCCAATGTATTTCCAGTGGGAGAAGATGCAAGGAGTCATGTTCCTAACTATTGAGAAAAGGCGTCAGTGTTTTAAAGGGACATTTTTTTTTATTATTTTTTTTACCTCATATTCATCATCTCCAGCACCATCCCAGTGTCTACAGAATGTAGAATATCACACTTTTTCACATATGTAGTCAAAATTAAAATATCATGCCATCATATATCATTGGGGTTAATTTCCTTAGGACCAGTTTGCTTATCTTTTTTTACTACAGAATGTAGAAAATCGTTGTTTTCACATTTGGTATATAGACACTTGTCTGGTGCTGGAGATAATGAATATGATGAATAGTGTTAATTTAGACATCAGCTTGCTGCTAGTTTGAGTGTCTTCTTGTTTTAGATTCCTTTCTTGAACAGAAATTCCTGCATTAAGGTTTTCCACATGTACAATAATTCAAAGATTAAGTCTAAGATCTTGTCATTTAGAATATGTAATGCATTCCCGAGTTCCCCTATAGAGATGCTACAGGATTTTTTGTATAATTTCAGATTTTTCAAAACGGTTCAAAGTTTCAAAATCAGCCAAAAAAAACGGGTCTCCATATTACCTGATTGGGCAGGGAGTGGCGCATCTCCCTTTAAGGATATAATCTGGTGAACAATACAAAGATTAAGCCATTATACTCTGATACAGTGACCCTTTGTTGTAAGGTCGAAACCTAGACAGTAAACATATGTGGCCCCGCCAAGGATGAATACTAATGTGATGTGGCAATTGGTTTGTGTTGTTTACTGTAGTTTATTTGCCTAATCCTATTATTCAAGGTTGGCAAAGCAGTGACAGCCATTCTTGGGGAGCACGCCATCCACCCTCAACCCTAACCCCTCTGTACTGTATATTCTTTCTTGCCTTTTGATGGACAGAAGCAAGTTTTTTTGTTTCATCTTCGATGGACAGATATGTATGACTTTTTTAATGTTGTGGAACTGTTCAAAAACAGAACGCTTGAAGGAGCACTTCACCAATTTTAAACGTCATATTCATTATTTCCAGCACTGTATCTGTGTGTACATATGTGAACACTGTGATTTTCTAGGTTCTGTAGTTAAAAAGATGGGAAGAAAATGCCCACTGGAAATACATGATACTATGATGCTACCCGTGTGTGTCAGTCAGGGGGAGTTTGTCTGTGGCTCTGCATTGTGGTGGACATTTTCCACAGAATGTAGAAAACTCACAGTTTTCACATATGTAGACACTGGTATGCTGCTGGAGATAATTAATATGAGGTAAATCGGTGAAGCGCCCGTTTTAACACAATGCAGCCGTTATGGCCATATGGAACACTTAACAAGACCTACTGTAAAGGTCATAAACAAGTGAACACTGCTTAACCTCATTGTTAGATATGAGTCATGAGTGCTTTCATTACATGCTACCCCAGGCCAGAGCCACATGGGGTCTAGAAGCAGATCCTAGAAGATCCTCTTGTTGGTTCTTGGTGGTGGTGAGAAGAACAGAGCAGCAGCTGCCAGCCACACAGAAGTCTGGGTAATCCACTAGGCAGCCATGTGGCGACAGCACTGTGTCCTGACAGTGCCAGTATGTTCCTCAGTCCTCACCCTCTGGAAGCTTATTCCGACCTAGGCAGCTGCATATAGCAGATCTGGGCCCTCCTCCAACACGCTTTACAACGCATGTTATTGCCACTTTTAACAGTGGCTGTCGTCAGTTGGTAATCCGTTGTCCCTCCGAAAAAGAACATCGGCGAATAAATTTGTTCTCCAGGTTGGGATCTTCTTATATGATTAAAGATGTTCCATTGTGCGTCGCTTGAGGCTGTTGCATGCATAGAGTTGGACATGATTAGACTTGTCGTAATCTAGGCTGGGTAGCACAAACAGATGCTGTGTGGTACATGGTCTTCTTCTCCATGCCTCACACGAAGCTTCTCCAGTTAGTTTTTATTTTTCCATTCTCTGTCTTCCTTTATTGTTGCCTTTGTTAGTTTATCTAGAACAATGCTTTTGGCTAATCCGTTGTCCTGTCCTGCCAGTTTGGAGATGTTCAGATGTTAACAGATTTCCATTTCTGTCCACACAGCAGGGGAGGGGGGGTGTATGCTCAGCTTTCTACCTCGAGGACTTTATTAATCGGAAACGATAAATGAACACAGAACAGAACACGGCTGTGTATTTTTTTTTTTTTTTTTCTTTTTTTTTTTTTTTTACATTTTATGATTGCTGATCTTAAACGGTCTGTTATAGGAACTGCAAAATGTTAAATGATATAAACCTTTATTTGTTTATATAATAGCGTCTGACAGTCAGTGCCTTTTTTTATAAGATCAACACATTTATTAGACTTTTGTAGAAACAATGCCAAAATTGTCCCTGCGCATGGTCACACTTCACATTGAGCTGTCCCTTTACCTGTGTAATAAAAGTAATTACCCTAGTAACATTGTACCAACATGCTGTTACAATACACAGTATATTTAGTCATTGCATAGTACTGTACTGGTGTTGAGAGGTTTGTGTTATTACAAAAATGGAATAAAGCGTTCCAATTACCATGGAACATGTTACCAGAGACAGTACAGCATTACTACACAGGTGTAGGGGAAACTTATGAACAGTTACACATGCAACGGCATACAAATATTAAGTTGCCCTACTTTTTGGAGACTTGGGGCTTACAGGCTTGGACATCTTGTTCCTTCTGCTCCTAAGTCTTAGCAGGGTCAAGTTAGGCAAAGGACCATATGAGTTTTGTAATTCTCCTCTACTGTGCCTTCTGCTGTAATACTGTACTGTTGGGATAAGATAGATGACCTTTATGTCATAAAGGATACCTTGGGAAATTCAAATGGAGCAATCAAGTAATCCAGATTTGACTAATACTACATCCTTATGATACTGAAGAACATCAGAAGAAGCATCATTACTCGATTTTAACCAAAGCAATAATCCTATTTACAGGCTTAAGATGCCCTCTCCCTTATCTACTCTCCATTGTTTCATTGTTATCCTTAAACCCTGATGGTGTTAAGTCATGGTCCAGCTGTATAGCTCTAGAGCATACTGTGATTTAAGGGGACATGAAAATTGGTTTTAGGATTTTAGATTTTGTATTTTGTCTTCACATTGTCCATGCATACGTGCAGGCCATCTTCTGGGAATGGCTTTGATATACACTAATGTAAACCATGAAATATGCAGTAATATTTCCCAATGCCATCTTATTCCATGAACAAAATGTATTATTAAGGAATGTTACAAAATACCAGTGTAAATATTGAAGTATTGCCTATAGTTTTGAATGTTACAGTATTGGCCTCTTGACACTTTATTCTATCATTTTCTTTTCAGATTACATGTTTTCGTAACAACCCTCTCTGTCTGGTTTGACCCAACAGGTTCCAATGTGACGATGATGGACCAGACCAATGAGGAGCTCAGTGTCCCTGTCACAGCCCCAGCCCCAGCCCCAGCCCCAGCCCCTGCTCCTGCTCCTGCTCCTGCTCCTGCTCCTGCTCCTGCTCCTGCTCCTGCTCCTGCTCCTGCTCCTGTTCCTGCTGTCTTGGCTGCCCTTGAGGAAGAGCTGCAGCCTCCTGCAGCCTTAGCTCCTGCTAAGGAACACAAACCAGGCAGAAAGAGTAACTCCGGTGGCCTGCAGACCCACAAACCAGGAGAAGAGTCTGACAGCGATTTTGAGTCCGACCCGCCTTCCCCAAAAAGCAGCGAGGAAGACGAGCCGGAGGAGGACGAAGGCCTGAACAGCGAGCACGGCGAATTCAACGACGACACAGAGCCCGAGAATCTGGGCCAGAGGCCTCTACTAATGGACTCCGAGGAAGAGGCGGAGGAAGAAGACGACAAGCACAGCTCTGACTCGGACTACGACCCCAGAAAGGCCAAAGGGCGCACAAGGAGGCTTCCAGGAAGCAAAGGTGCAGCTGCGTCTCCCCATAGAAGCCCGCGAAGGGAGTCCGGTACCAATCTGATCACGCCCCCTGACTCGCCCAGTGCGGCTGCCAGAGCTTCCCCTGTTGGCAATCTTATAGATGTGTTCGGCGCTGTTCCTTTCATGGAAGGCGCCCAACCCCAGCCCATGGGCCCCTCCGAAAGCGCTGACATCTTTGCACAGGCACCCTTCAGACAGGTCAGCCAAGAGCAGCAGGCCATGGAGGAGTTTGACGTCTTCACCAAAGCCCCGTTCAACCGCAACCTCTCCAAATCAGGCAAGAGCGGCAGCAATGTCCCCATGGGCCAAACTCCTCCCATTTCCCCGGAGGGCATTGACGTGTTTGGCTTCTCTCCCTTCCAGCCCGGCCCCACAGCGCCACCACCCACCACTTCCAGAAGTGCAGAAGACATCTTCCGGCCATCTTACGAAGAGATGCCCAGCCCCCAGCAGCAGAGGCTGAAGCAGCGCAGCCTCCAGAAATTGTCTGAAAAACGTCAGAGAAAAACCAAGCAGGAGGCTAGTCCTGGTGGGAGCATTGGCAAACGTCATCACAGTACACCCACCGGTGGCCGAAAGAGCAACAAACCCAGCTTCCGTACGCCCGAGCGAGTCCGTCGGCACAAGAAAGTGGGCAGGAGAGACTCCCAGAGCAGCAACGAATTCCTCAGCACCTCAGACTCCAAGGAGAACATCAGTGTTGGTGTAACCATGGGTGATGGGAAAGACAAAGGGGCGTCTTTGCCCGCTGATGACCCGGTGTTGGACCCCTTTGGTGCCAAGCCTTTTCATCCTCAAGATGGCAGCCGGCACAGCCAGTACCAAGGCCTGGGCGATGGCGGCCAATGGCAGCCAATGATTGCCTCAGCCAATGGCAGACCACGGACCAGCTCCCAGCACAGTGCGCTTGGGGACAGCAACATCATGGATGATTTTGGGGCAGTGCCCTTCACAGAACTGGTAGTCCACAGTGAGCCTCAACAGCAGCAGCAGCCTACACAGCAAGGGGACCTGGACCCCTTTGGAGCTGCGCCTTTCCCCTCCAAACAGTGAATGTCTAGTCTTCCCAGCACACACACTCTCTTAATTACACGGCTGTGTTACACAAAGTCTATGCAGTCCCAGGGTTTCCCCACCTTAGGGATTGGCAGCTTTGTGGTGTGGTAGTTAATATATCTTCAGCCAACTTTAACTGGACAACTGTGCTAACAACAAAGTGTTCCAATGCTTTTTTTCTAAGGACATTTTAATACGCAACTGAACGTCGGAATAACAAAACATTAAACCTGTGGAGTATCAATGATTAATTTCAGGTTCTGTAAGCATTTCCTTCCGCCTGTACCTGTTTGCTGAGAAGCCTTTTATGCTGCATCATAATGCGTGTTCTGAGCATCGCAATGAGACATTTGAACAGGAGAAATGGAAATCTATTTCACTCAAGATCGTACTGTGACCAGCTTGCTCAGTGTTCGACTGCTTGAGTTGCTGCAAAAAAAAGCTCTGTATAGATTGTGGCCTCTCGTGATCTACCAATAAGATTAATTTAGCACCATAAAGCCTTATATGGGCATGGCTCCGCCCTGCTGCACAGTACCTCGGAAACCTTTACGCAAATGGCTTTGTTGCCCTTTTGTGTCAATGGAATTGTTTCAGAGTAGGCCTTTACCACTTTCTTTCACCCTACCTAGACCTTTTTCTATGCATATTTTTACATTTGGAGTCTTTGTAGACACTGAGGGCTAGTTTCTTGGACCTAGATTAAGCCTAGTCCTGTACTGAAGACCATGTTCCATTGAAAGTGGCCCCTCATCCAGGAATATACCTAATCTGGGTTCGGGAAACCGCCCCATAGTGATTTTTGGTTGTGATTTTTATTGCATTTTATTCTTGAATACTAGAACGAAAGGGATTAGTTTTTTGTTGCATTTCTTTTAAAGGTTGGTTTTTAATTTGGACAGTTTTCATTTGCAATCCTAAGTAAATATTTAAGGTTTCCATACTTTAAGCATTAAACCTGTGTGTAAATACTGTTCTATTTTAAGTGACGTGATCTTTTACCTCAACCCAATTCTGAATCATGTAATTTTAGAATAAGGAAGAAAATGTTAAAGAAAATTGGCTGAGTTCTAAGTACTTCCATTCCTTCTGAGACAGACTCCTATTATCTTACTTGTGATAACACAAGCCATGTATTCATAAAGGGAAAGAGGGCCCTATATTAGAATCAGGTCATGCGTCCAAATTGTATAAATAAATGCACTTTCAGCATCAACCCTTCAATTGGGGTTTTACATAGAGTGGCCTAAAGAGAAGTATTTACCTACCATTGGCACATTAACTTTGACTAAAACAGCAGGTAGCTGCTTTTTCCACTTGTGGAATCATTCAATTACATTTTTTTTTAAACAAGTCTCAAAATGTCTTCTAGGTTATTCTTTTGTTGTATTTATCATGCTATACTGCTGTCTAATAATGCAATAAAAAGATGGATTGATTCTGGGGTTATTTGTGGTCCTTAGAAGTTGCAAAGCACACTCAGAAATCACAAAGCCTTGCGCATTGTTCTTTTATTGCAATATTGATTTTTATTCATAACCAGGCTGACGTATAGGCTTACTTGCTTGAGAATCATAAAAGTCAACATACAAAAACACAGAGAATAGGTACAAATACATTGAGCTGCTACAAAATGGGTTTTAGACACTTCAAGGCCCGATACCTATTCATTCAGTCCAAATAGGAGAAAGAAAGTAAGCGTTTACAGACACCATTATATGTCCAGTATAAACCTGCAACAAAATAAAATGTAATAAACACAGCAAATGGTAGTTGTAACATCAGGGAACATTTGTTTCATTCTATAACTTATGAGATTAAATATTACACAATTATAAAAGACCCAACAGAGTTTTACATTGTCATTGCACATAACCCTAGTAGGTTCAAGAAGTAGGCTACTGATAATGAAAAAGACAGTTGTGACAGTGTCTCCAGATACATCCTCTTGTGGGTCAGGCAGACAGCATTTTGTTAAGGATGAAACCAGAGATTGTATTTTCTAGAGGACTTGGTGACACTAACAAGGTCCCCCGCAGTCACAGCATCGTTAACATCTAAGAAGACGCATCACAGTTAGACAGCTTAGTTACACCCCCCCCCCCCCCCCCCCCCCCGCCCTTTTCTAGCTCATCATACCACGGTTGTTTACAGTGTAGTCGTAATAAAGGATATACCAAGACTGAAGGTGAAAATAATAATTAATAATTTGTAGAGCTTGAGAACTTGTAGAGAACAGTGTTCTATAGCAAGTAGTAGGTTAAGAGCAGAGAGTCATCAAGTTCAGACAAATGTTTGTGCAGCCTATTCTTACAACTAGGAAAGGAAAGTAGTTCACTGTCATTACAATACTGTACATTTGCTTTCCCTCAAAGTTCAACCAGTGACTAAACCAAACGAATATCAACGCTTAGAGGAGTTACAAAAACTGTGGTTCTGAGTGACATCTCACAACAATTATACTTAACAGTAGCCTGGCGTGGCCACACACTATACAGGCATTTCGCTAGCAAAGCTACAGTAGGTACAGCGGAACACGCTGCATCGCGCGTCTGTGGTCAGGCTAGTTAAACAGAGCTAACATACATGTTGCCAATATGTGCCATGAATCTTAATTACAGAAAGCATGTAAAATGTGTTAACTATGAAGTAAGCAAGCTTAGTTCATGGATTAGTAATATTCTTAACACTTCTGTGACCGGATATGGAGGGAGATCCAAACCACAACACCTAATCATTTTTAAAACATTCAGTAAGGTTGGAACTGACATATTCGTGGTCCACTGAGATTGTTCATAAATAAATTCATAAATTGATCTGTGAAAACCATCGATTCTTTGTGGCACTGATTCCACAAGATGTTGGAAACATTCCTTTGAGATTCTGGTCCATGATGACATGATTGCATCACGCAATTCCTACAGATTTTTCAGGTGCACTTTCAAGCTGTGAATCTCCCGTTCTACCACATCCCAAAAGTGTTCTATTGGATTCAGATCCAGTGACTGGGAAGGCCACTGAAGAACACTGAACTCATTGTCATGTTCATGAAACCAGTTTGAGACGACTTTTGCTTTGTGACATGGTGCATTATCATGCTGGAAGTAGCCATTTGAAGATGGGTAAATTGTGGCCATGAAGGGATGCACATGGTCAGCAACAATACTCAAATAGGCTGTGGCATTCAAGCAATGATTGATTGGTATTAACAGGCCCAAAGTGTGCCAAGAAAACATTCCCCACACCATTACACCACCTCCACCATGAGAAGGTGTACAGGTGTTCCAAATAAAGTGCTTGGTGTGTGTGTCTATATACGTGTGTGTGTGATATATATATATATATACACACACACATATACATATATAGATAGATACACACACATATATCCTTGGTTTGTGTCCAAATGTACTGTAATTGTTGCCAAATTTAAGTTGGTGTATTTCCTAACTAAGATCAATTCCTCTGGGCTCTCCATATTACCTATGACAAACATCTCATCCATGGCAATGTACAATCACAAGCATAATAGCAGTAACAGTAAACATCAAAACAGGGAATAACATTATTTAAAACACGACTCGATGCTTTAAAAATGTTAGCCATAATGACCATATAAGGACTGACTGAGAGATTAGACTCAAGTGGATCCGCCACTTTAGTTTCAAGTACTTTGTCAGTGCTGTAGCAGACGCCATCGATTAGTTCTGTTTGCAGGTCCTAACAATTAATCAGTCTCTTCATCATTGACGTTAAAATAAATTGAAAATACATTTGACAAATGCAACCTGGGGTACCACGGTCAGCATAGGCACTTGTATAAAGGGGGGGGGCAGTGTATACAAAATGGTCATAGCTTTCAAGAGCATTTGCTCCCTCAGTCAGATTCTTAAAAATACTGCTACGAAATTTGATTAGAAGCTCGGTAAAATCCCTAGAAATGTTTTTTTTTCGAAGACAGAATTTAGGTGATTTTGTTCATAGAGAAAAACAGCGCCTAAACATAAAGGGGAGGGGACAAGAACGTTCCTAATGATGCAAGAACAGCAGTCTGAACAGACGCCAGACTTGGGGCACATCTAGCCAGTGCTGAAGGGGTGGGAGGGGGGGAAAAGGGAGCCCCAAGGAGGATATGGCTGATATATCCCCAGTCAAACAAGAGAATTCATCAGCAGCCAAGCAGCCTCTGGAGCATTTCAATGGTTTGTTTGTCGTTGGTGGCAGCAGGGGGATTCAACACTAGCGGTATGGGTCTGGGGTCAGTCTCTAGAAGAGCAGCCACTTATACTGTAACGCTGGTGGTAGCAGTGGGATTCACCGTGGTTGTTCTGGTTTTGTCTTTGGAGCAGTCCTCCTAGGCATGCTGTGGGTAATCTGGGCAGGGGTGGCTGTGCCGGTAGGTCATAATGTACACCGCAGACTGGTGCCACCAGTAGAACATCAGAACCACCAGAACATGCCACACCTGGTGGCTGGCACCTAGGTAGTTCAGCTGACCTACGGGGAATTAAGATACAACTTATCATTATCTGGCTAGATGCTAGCTACAAGTAACAGCGACGTACAGTCCAGTGAGTGCATACATTGTTTTGGATGTAATGAACAACATGAGCATTACAAGGTGACAGGTTTACCTGGGAAGTAGCGTTCAGGAACTTTAGAGACGTAGAAGACAAATGCCAATGCGGCGATGAAGTACATGCCCAGAACCCGAGGAACAAAAGCCTAGAGAAGACATAATATATGCCATTTAGCTGCTTTTATCCAAATTGTCATGTCATATGGATGTACGTGTTAAGTTACATTAAAAAACAACAACAGTGCAGAATCATATTCTAGAATGATGTGAAGAGATAGTCTTGCATTCAATTAAAGTAATGCACTGTCAGATTAGCAAAGTGCAATGACTGTAGCGCCACGCTACTCAAAGAACAACAAACAAAAGTATTCGGGGGAGGTAGACTGACCTGGACGATTTCGGAAGAGAAGCCGCCGTTGAGCCAGACCCAGTGGACAGTGGGGATGAGGCCGTAACCCGCCACGGAGCAGAACATGAGCGAACGCAGCCGCTGCCATTGTGGGTTGAGGTAATGAGGGTGGATCTGGGCAAAGAAGACAGTCAGGATCATCGCCAGCACTGTCACCAGATACACCTGCCTCCAGTACTGAGGAAGGAAGAGAGAGAGAGAGAGAGAGAGAGAGAGACACACACACACACACACACACACACACACACACACACACAAATAAAGATTACCGTTTTGTGTGCAACAACAAAATCATTTCTCTGGTATGCCTAAACATAAGTGAGCGTTTTTCTTTGATCAGGCTAAATTAATCCTTTATAATCCCTGACCCCCTCTTTTACATTTGGGAAGCATTCTAAATTAAGCATCTGGAAGACACAAAGAGGGGCAAGTTGAGTCCATGACAGGGAGGGGACCCAAAACACTCAAAGTCACTCATCGAACACTCCAACCGTTTCAGTTTCTCATAGGGTGGAATGTGAGGAAACTGATAATGATTATTCATTATTATATATTGTTAAAATGTCAGAATGATTGGGAAATGTATAGCACACATAAGCATATAATGCAAAGCATATAAAGCAAATAATGATTTTCGGAAGCATTTATAACAAAGTACATTCAGACACACACTCTCACTTGCCAATTCATTTGGAATTTCACAGTGAATTAATTTGCATATTAAGCAAATTATCCATTTGGTATGAGCATAATTCAGGCCTACTAGAGTTGGCGTGATATTGTGTTATTGTGTCATGTTTTTCCACATACACCCATCGACAGAATTCAAACTACACTGTATTTGAGTTTGACTAAATATATACACTTTAGGCTGCATTTTTTTTTTCTTCCAAACTCTACAGGGACTTGGCTGATGGAGCCCCAGTCTTGGCAGGGGAGGAGTGGAGATGGCTCCCCTACGTGTGAATGTCATATGGTGGGGAACAGGAGTGACGGACCGCTCTATGAACGCAGCCATCTGGTTCGGGCTAGAGCAGATTTCAGCCGCATTCTGGGGGCACAATAAGCCAGCACTTCCAATATGCGGGGGAAACCGCAAGCGGTGGCGCAGGCCAAAACTCTGAAAAGAGTCGCACCAACAAAAACGGGTAGGAGGCTGGGATGAGGAACGGAGACGCTTGTTTGTGCAATGCAAGGCAGAGTTGTTCTGCAGAGTGGCACGGCAATTTCACATCTCTTACTTCCTGGGAATGGGAATAATGAATTCATCAAGCAACCCAAACCAGTGTGTTTTACTCTAGTTTTATTCAATTAACTCCCTCAAAGGCCAGGTTTGTGTCAGGTTGTAGAGTCCTTGGGAAATCAGTGGATAGACATTTGTACAACAAAGAATCTGTCCTTCACAATATCATACTAACCTTAACATCAACATTTGAACATTTACCCTGCAAATATGTTAGCTAGAGTAGTATATTCATTGTGTGAAGAGCGAATTGAATGAATTTGATCAAGGAGAGAAACTGAACAAAAACAAAGAGATCAATGCACAATTCAATCACAATTTATTCAGCCACAATACCCTTAGAAAAGCACAAACTCATTCTCTAACTATACACCGCAAGAGATGTTATCAGTCCGAGTGAAACTCAGTTTTCACTTTTTCCAAAAAAGCTCCCCTTTTCGTGCACAGGTAGAATATGCCCACAACAGAAGTAGGCTAACCATCTGTTGACTAAGGCCTCTCTGGGAGAGTGCTGTTCAGGCCATATAATAGATCTCGCCTGTCTGCTTCTCACAACATCAACAAACACAGGCCCTGTTCTCCCATCGGCTGCTCGGGTCTGGGCTTTGGAAAAAAACCTAAGCCTGTCCACATCTCCACTCTGACGTGCTGCAAGCACGAGACCTCTCACAGAACCCACCGTGTTGCTTTGCACGCTAATCTTTTTTCCCCCCTCCCTAAAGGTGTGATTTCATGCAACCGTTGCTTGCAGTTCTACTCTACTGTGATCCATTGCCAAGTAGAGACAGTTGAGGCAAAGGTGAAGTCAATTCAAAAGCAGAAAAGTCAGAGCAAGTAGAGTTTCCCTTTGATTTTATCTTTGGGCGGGGCCCATAAAACACATCCAAAGCAACATTTACTTTGGTTTTCCATTCAAAATAAACTAACTGAGGGATTTTGTCCGGGAGGCAAACGGGCTGTATGAAAGTACTAATATGAAAAGCTAGGAGAGGCTAAAGGGTTGGAGTAAATGTAAATGTAACGGGAGTAAAACCTACGTTATTGCAGTAGAAGGCGTAGAAGACCCCGGGTACGTAGCAGCCCAGGATTCCTATTGAGATGCCGGCGTAGTCCAGCGCCATCCAGCGGCGACTGGTCTTCTCCGAGCGGTGGCAGCAGAACAGGTGGTAACCCACCGAGCACAGCATACATAACTGGGCAAACAACACACACGTCAGAAAACACACATCTACATACAAGTGCATCATGGAGAGTCACAGAGGAGCCTTATACTAGCATACAGATGAGAGGGAAAGGGTTGAGGTAATGAATAGCAACATACAGTATATCCATGTTGAATTTAGTGGTGGATACAGGTTCTAAACTGAAAAATAATAGGCCTAGTAATTAAATACCATAATATAGACTATAACTCATGCTATTTTTGTCCGATAGCCAAAAGGCACCTGAGAAATTAATTCTTCTTAAGATGATTAGTCTTCAGTGAAGCACAAAGTACCCGTCACTTGATATGTCTCAGATCTCAAGAGTTGATTCCAGCAGCGCTAATGGAAGGAATGCTTAACAAGCCAGCGGCCCACTTCACATCACTTTGTGCTGTGTTGGCATCAGAGTCACCTACACAGGTCACCGAATCCCAAACATGAACGTGGGTGGACCGGTGGTTTTGGCTGATCAGAATGGCTTTGCGTCAGTGACTGAATTAGAAGCGCCTGCCAGTGCCCACATCATCATAATGTTTGGATTCTGTCCATTTCCACACAGGGATCCGTGTGCTTACCTCAACACAGGGTGATGAGTGCCTTGAAAGTCCGATCAATATCCAATGAGCAGGGTTCAAAAGACTCTCGGTTAAGCGTTAACAGTGGGCTGAACCAACATACTTAAAGCTTGTGGGAGAAGGGGGCTGGAGAGGCAACACTGGCCTAGTACCCCAGTAAATCAACCCCTGGCAATAGTTATATCAGGGGCTATAAAGATTCTGCAGGGCCAACCCAAACCATACTGTGCTGGTTTTGAATATGTTGCTTTCACATAGTCAATTCCAGCATTGTTTCAGAAACTATGGTGCCCAGCCCAGCTCAGCTCAGCTTGGTTAAGCTCTATACTGTAAATAAGGGTTAAGAGGGTAAGGGTTTTCCTACCTGAAAGCAGAAGAGTCCTATGGAGTAGATGACGTAGTCCTCTCCGGAAGCCCCGGAGGCCGGCAGCACGGCCGCCATGTCGTACACCCCCAGGGTGAAGAACAGAAGGAAGCCCAACAAGTGGCTCCATATATTCACCGTCTCATTGGACAGGATGAAGAGGCTGGAGGGAGGTGAACGTCGTGCAGATTAAGTTTCAACGTTCAAACTACTTTTCATTGTCATTGGTACCGGGTTGAAGCCATTGTACTGTTCTGTGTAGGACTACACCTTTTTAATATTGTAAGGTGTTTAGGTGTCAATGTCACACTCACCTTTTGATGCACAGTCTTGAGGGTAAGTAGGCTCTGTACCCGTCTGTGATATAAGGGTTCTCTCTCAAGAACACTGGGATCTGCTCATAGGTGTACAGCCGAATCCCTCTGGGAACAAGCACGGGCCAGTATTGATAGCTTCCCAACTCAATGTAGTGTGCACTCTTCATCAGTTTCTGAGGCATCGTTGAATCATTTGATTTCACACTGGCATCAGTGGCATGTGCTGAAACAGACATTCATTTCAGTCAGCAGTATAACAAATGAAGTTAAAGTCAGGCATTGTTGAAAGAGAGGCAAAATCAGTTACGATTGTCTTCAAATGAAAATGTGTAATGATATTAAGCTTGCTTATTAAAGTGAATGCATATGTCGCCTGCTTGGGTTTACACGAAGTTAGGCTAGCCTGTCTGTCTGCCTGTAGTGTCTGTCGACAGTATGTCTGTCTAGCAAGCACTAGTTAGCAAGTATTAGCAAGCTAGCACATCAATCACGTCGCTGTCATAGTCCAACGAGGGTAATGAAATAACGGGTGAAGAGGGTAGTTAAGTCATGAAGAGGAAGAACATGATCAGCTACCCGACAAAAGATTTGCCACTATAAAATAAACAGCTGAAGCCTGAAATCTCTCCATCAGTCCCGGTAGCACATGCTACTATTTAGCACGTATCATGATGAAGAACTTACCTTTCAGTTTGGTGCATGTACAGTTAGAGCCATTTGGATATGTGTATTAAGTACTGTACATGGATAGCTGCTACTCTTGTAACATTCATTTACAAAAAAAAACACATATCTTTTCCAAAAACAGAAACACAAGTCACATCTTCCAAATCATCAATTGCTTTGACGTCGTCACTGGTGGACCCCGGTTAGTACGTCTGACTGGAATGCCTGAGTAGAAAGGACTTGTGACTGGTCTGAGGTCGGTTTTGTGTTTTTCTCCGACATGGTTAAGATACGGAGTTGGGGAGGGTGAGCGGTCCTGGATCTGTGTCTAGGGTCAACTTCACCACGACCCGGGGCCACCGCAGAGAGAGGTAATATTACGCTTGGGGCTACAGATAAGTCAATGATACGTTGCACCTCAGCGAACCTACTGATGTGTTTCTAGCGTTCTCTTATTGAATCAAAGATTTTTATTAAAGTAAAGGATTTCATTTGAAGCTTTGTTTATTGTTTAAAAAAACACAGATTTTAGAGGTGGGGTGAAGGCTTTTTCAAGACATTTGTCATTTTTTCTGACTTTGACAGTATAGTGTTAAATGGTGATCAGTAAAGCATTGAATAAGCATGAAATGTGCAATAATATTTGTTTACATTCATGAATGAGTAATAGGCCTACTCAAGATACCTGATGTATTATCATGATCATAAATCTAAATTACTCAATGAAATCATGACCTTCGTGTGAGTTTGTGGTTATTATCGGAGGGGGTGGGGGGTGGGGGTGGTTGCACATTACCTTGTCAACAGAAATTTCCGTCAAGACATTTTCCTCTCCAGACATTGCAGGTGTGAGCTGTTGTATCCCTCTGGGGTAGAATCACACTTCACTCCTCAGCCCTCCCTCAGCTTTTACGCCCAAGTTAATTGCTTCGTTCTCAAGTGGGAGTGTGTTCTTCATTAGCACTTCTAATTCACCTCTCAGCGTATCCACTTCAACTCACTGTCAACTGCTCTGCCAAGATAATAACGCAAGCAAGGGCAAACCCCAGAATACAAGAAGCGTTTTACCCTTGTTTAACTCTTACTGTACATGAGCTTCACTCAAGTGGCATAATTAGTTTCTATTTCAGAGCAATACATTTAGGAAAAAGTACAGTTCATACCATTTATGAAACAAAGAGACATAGTGACTGTCTTGAGGGGCCACTGGTCTCAGCTGGGTGGACTCCAGTGGTCCATCTGCCACTGGGACCCAATTGAAAAGGATTAGACGTCAGCTCCAGTGTTTCCATGAGAGAGATGTGGCTATCAAAAGTACTGAGACCCTTGGCTTTCTGACAGTGTTTTTCATCGAGACGGCCCCAGTTCTCCCTGCCCTACCACCTTTTTCCTGACTCCTAAGTGATTCACTGTGACACTCTGTGGCGTGTGCCTTTTTCCTTTTTTTTCTTTAAAAAAAAAAAACCTTTGTCTTTCCTTTTTTTGCCCCCCATTTTTCTGTCACAGTTAATGTGGAGAAATGTGTGTCATTGTAATTGTGCACTTAAGCAGCGTGTAATGGAACATGAAATTAAAGGGTTCCTTTGAAATGCATAGGAAAAGCAGGTGTGTATTGAATGAAAGAGATTCATTCTTTACATCAAATTTTGGCTTAAGTGTTCACTGTATGGTTCTTGATATAATGTTAATCAATTTCTGTCTCCTTTTTACAGTGACAGAATTTTTGCACATCATGTTTTTATTTCGGTCATCACACAGGTAACACTACCATGACAATGTCAATTGTGAATGTGTTGGCTTCAGGCTGAATTCATGCTGAATTTCACTATATTGAGCAATTATAATGTTGAAGGTAGTAGTAATTTTGTTCCTCCAATGTTGAATGAATTTATGGTCTAGCATGCCCCCATCTCACTTCAACGAACACCCAACCCTTGTCTGGAACCTCCAATGGCCTCCCATGACAGCAAGCTAAAGGTGGCCCATGAGTGGCCTAACACGGGCAAAGTCAGTGGCAAATCGTTGTTTTGCTCATCGGCTTCACGGTTAGACAACAGCCGCTCCAGTGGTCCGATAAGTACAGTACTTGCTTGCTGGGTTGTGTCCCTCCCTATTAGGAAAGCGAGACAGACCACAAAGATACAGCCATTACAGGGCCCCCCAGTGTGGTCCCTGCCAAACATTAGCCTGCCTGCTAGCACGCAAAGGCTGGACAGGCCTATCTGCTCGGCTAGCGGTAGCCTCACGACGGCGGCGGCAGCCCATCAGCGCTCAGCCGGTCTCATTGGCTTTATTTATAGTCTGCGCCACAAGACATCTGCTGCAGACGTGACTCTGTCCCTGGTGTCCACACAGAGGGAGCATGTCAACTTTTTTCCAGGACGATGCATTCGGAGGCACCGGTCACTGGCGGGGGGGAGACGGCGGCCGTGCTTTGTTCCAATAGGATGGGTGTCCCCTCCGATCGCCTTCTCCCGGCTCTGATTAACAAGATCGGAAGACAGAGGGAGGCTTCACAGTTTGTTGCATCTCCGGCGCTGGCCGATGTTTACTCGTTCTGAGAGCTGTTGTTTGTTTGGTGTCTGCAGTCTGGTCCCAGTGCTATTTTTGGGACGCTGACACTCGGGTGTATCTCTGCAGCCGTCTGATGTGGCCTCGTCCTCCTTCCCTATCTCTCTCCCTCTCCCTCTGTCTCTCTCTCTCTCCCTCTCTTTTCACAGCAGTAGGAGGTCTCGCTCTCTCGCACAAGCCCACGCTGTTGGCCTTGACACAAAATGGCAGGGACAGGTCTTTTCTCTCCTCACAGAGCTGGGGTTGAAGTGAGAAAGGCCACTATGAGAGAGCATTGAAAATGCTACAGTATGTGTTTAAACATTCCTGAAAATATTTAACCAAGAAAACAACTTTCAGATGGGAGAAATATCAATGGAATGCTTTCAAGAATCAATATGTATCATGAAAAGATAGCATCATCTTTGACAATAAAGAACTGAGACACTTCCTTATCTCTTGTGTGAGACTAGATGTGTGCATGTGAATAGCCAATGAGAACCCTGAACAACACACTATATAATCAAAATCCCAAAGTGTTAGAAAAAGCAAAAATCGCATAACCCAATTCCCTTCCCACAAGTTCTATGGTACTGCTTGTTCAATTGTTCTACACACATCTAACCTGAGCCATAAAGCACTTCAGTGGAATGAAATGGCCCTGCATGCACTTTTTTTGTTAAAAGTTTCATCCTGATAACAATATTGAAAGGAATTAAATTCTAATCTTGGGTCTCCTTTTAGTTTTTTTTTCTGTCTCCTCAATAAGATGTGCATCTGGCTCTCAGTCATATAATTCCTTTGAGGTCTGAAAGAAAAGAGAAAACAATTTTCACAATAAGCAAGAGATTAGGAGGGCAGGATGATTGTTTTACAGCATTTAGCCTTCACCGAAACAAGATTAATATACTCTAATTTCAACAATGGTTTGGCGTGTCACTTTTGCTGCAAGGCTGAACTTTAGTAAATCCTCATTTATGGATAAAAATCATAAGCCCACCCCATGTTGCTGAGGCAGACATTCTAAGCTTTTTAGGAACAGGAGTATGTATGCTGGGTACTTGTATTTTCAACAATACCAAAATAAGCACTTTATTATGAAACTGCTTGTAGATTATACATACATATTGCTCTTTTGCAGTTATCCTCTTTTACGGGTAACATGGAAAGTAGATTGAATTTCTGTATTTTTTTAAAGGAGCTTTACAACAAGATAAAGTAATCCTATATTTTTCCAAATCAAAAATACATTCACCTTCACAGATAAACCTTCACAGATAAACAACTTAAAACAACTAGCTCATTTGGAGACTGAATCAAACTAGAAGAAAAGAGAGAGAAAAGGAAAAAGCAACAATGTAAAAAAAAAAGCAACACTTATGTCAGATAAAAGCACATTACTGTACCTTTTGAAAAAAAAAGCAACCTTTCATAATTACTCATGCCTGTACTGTAGCTTTAAGAATAACACCAGATAAGACCAGACTACAAACACAAGGACCAACACTGATAAGGATAATTGCTTTCCCAGTTTGTCTACTTTTGTATGTACAAATTCATTGGTAGTACAAGCTGATATTGAGGCGCACGATCATGTAGGTGCACTAGCATCCTGTAGATGTCACTCTATATCTAATAAAGAGTACATATGTAAAGAACTCATAATTACATGCACACAAAGAGCATGCAGCCATACCACACAGACATACAAGACAGTTTTGAATTGCACAGTAAAACCGTTTAGAAAAATATCACATGATATTAACATTTTTGCAATTCTACCTACAATGTGCCTACCTATACCTACTTTACACAGAGGCATTTCCCGTAACATTACAATTATTTTACCGCTACTGTAGAGACAGGGCGTACCGCTAAATCGTGTACCTGCAACAAACCAAGTCATATTACTGGTAAACTGCAGGTAACAGGTCTGTGTAAATGGAGCAGGTTAAATGCCGGTAAAGTTCATTTGCCTTTTCTTTTCTACTGTTTCCTTGTACCCTCCCCCACCCATCCCCTCCCACTTCACCTGCATTGCACTGATGTGTGTAAACGGGGTTACCCGGGTAAAACACTATAAATCAAGGTCTGTGTAAACAGGGGTCAGACAATAAATACCGGGAAATGCTTTCTGACATTTTACCATTACCTCTGTGGGAATGAGGTTTTAGTTAAAACACCTGGACAATTCTAGGATAACACAT
>NC_139661.1:5101455-5111455 GCF_951799395.1 Argentina silus
ACTATTACAGCAACCAAAACAGTTCCAGAATTGAGAACCTTAAATGCCTCTTTTCTGTTTTTGCAGAGACTCTCTTCCCCTGATATTCATCTCTAAAAATAAATAACTCCTAACTACTAATTCAGGGAAAAACTTCGAGAGGCCCCCAAATCGAACAGGGTGCTTTGTTATTGCAGATGGCTTTATGGGTCATGAAAGAGTGATTCACACATCACATTAAAGTGCTCGTCCTCGCCGGACGTCTAACGGCTCTTCTCCTTAAAACTGGGAAGCACCCCATCAATTATTTGCTAAGCAGCCATACTGAAGATCTCACTTTGAACAGTGTGTGGGGACGGGTCTGTCAGCGTGATGATAGATGCACTGGAGGCACCGGACGCCCCCAGCATGCTCTCAGGGGCCGGCAGCTGCACAACATTTGAGTGTGACACATACACACACAAATACGGTATGTACACACACATACGCTATGTACACACACATATACTGTACACACACACACGCGCGTGCGCAGGCGTGTGCACCCGCACACTCGTGAAAACACACACACATGCACACACAGACACACACACGCGTGCGCAGGCATGTGCACACGCACACTCATGAAAACACACACACACACGCACGCACACGTATGCGCACTCATGGAAACACAGGTACACACACTGAAACACACCTCGACATTTGAAGGAAAAGGAGGTGAAGAGTAGTCCATGGGCCAAGAAGAGAGAGAGAGAAAGATGGAGAATGTGACAGCTTTGGGACACTGCTATCAACACCATCCAATTCTCCCGGAAGAGACTAATTAAAAAACAAAACAACAAAATGCTAATGATAATCTTTGTGTGTGTTAGAAGTGTTTGTCTAATCACATTCAGTGATTTGGAAAAAAAGAGCGTACAATTTTACCAAAGTTGGTGGAACAACGTCTTTTTACCAAAATGATGAATTTGAAATTAATACAAAAATTATCTGCAGTCTGCACAGCTGCAAAACTGACAGAGCCAGTGCTACTAATTATAAAATTGCCACTTTGATGTCCAATAGTCATTAAAGATTCAATTGGGTCTGGAGAAAATTAATAGAGCATTAATCAACATGCGCTAATTAGCTAATAACATGTTAATTAAATCAGGTATTTAAAGTTCTGAGACATGTAATGCTTATTCTACCATACAGTTCCATTTAGCTCCAGGTCTGAGAAGGAGGAGCATGCTACCAGTATGTGTGTGTGTGTGTGTGTGTGTGTGTGTGTGTGTGTGTGTGTGTGTGTGTGAGTGTGTGTGTATGTAAGTGTATGTGTGTGTGTGCGTGTGCGTGTGTGTGCGTGTGTGTGCGTGTGTGTGTGTTTGTTGCATACGGGGTGACTGGGAGTCAATAGAATTGACACAGTGTTGAGTGAATTGAGCTCCTTAGGGGTTTAACACCGTGGTCTGTCGTTGTCCTCTCATGATATTTTCTCCCCCCTTTAGTGGAGTTCAGTTTCTCCCCCTGCGATCGATCACGGCAAGTGAACAAAAGGAAAAATGTAGTTGGGACAAATTATGATTTGATCGCCACTGCAGATGGGCATTTACACTGCCATATGTTGAGTGTTCCTTCTGACTCAGCGATGTAAATACATAGTGTTGAGGAGGATAGGGAATGGCAGAAAGCCAATACGGAAGACCCATCTTTAAGGTCCAGATCAGTGAATTATTTTGATAGTGTGTAACTGCTCCCTTAATGGGAAATCAATAGGCCCTGGTGGTGTAAAACGGTTGACCTTAGTATTGCCTTTTTTTTTCTCTCTCTCTCTCTCTCTCTCTCTCTCTCTCTCTCTCTCTCTCTCTCTCTCTCTCCCCTCCCATCTCTGTGGTAATGGCTCCATAAGCTCTGAGACATCTTTTATTTTCAAAGCATTACAAATGCTGCCGAACTAGAGCTTTGAGTTAATCATAAACCTCAGCTCCTCTGGACTACAATACCCAACAGCCTCTCTCCTCAGCTAGTCCTCTGGACTACAATATCCAATAGCTCTTTTATTCTCCTGTTTACTGAACACTCCGCCCTGAACTATGATATCAGATAATTGTAACATAGTGGCATGTTCACTAAGCTAATGAAATAATTGACTGATATTAACAGGAATATGCAAGGCCCAATTAAAGAGATGCTACAGGATCTTTGTGACTAATGCTATACATATCATTTTGGCTTAAGTGTTGACTGTATGGTTCATGATATAATGCTCATCAATTTCTTATCTCATCAGACAACACAGTCCGTAGTTTAAGGCCAACAAATTGAATGAGTGACCTTTTCTCATGGTAATGGGGAGGTGTGGCCCTCTCTGTCCAATCAGGTCATTTCTTCGCAATTTATATATCTATCGACACTGCTCTGCATTCTCCAAAACCAATATTTCACCCGATTCCTCTTGGCTTGACCACTCCACTCCAGTCAGCTCACCTTAAAGGAGGCTATAGTCGCTGCCACAGATCAATACGTTTGATGGAAAGCAATAATCAGCCCTATTAAGTGACAAAGGTTTACTCTGTAACAGCTGGGCTGGCAAGAGAGCGGAGCTTGTCTGACTAATGAATCGTGAAACAATCAGGCAGTAGCCATTTGTGTTTAGATCTGTAAATATGGCGCGGTACAAGTGCCAGACCATCGCCGGCACTCCAGCTGGGGCCACAGATGGTCTGGATTCAAAGCAGCACAGGCACCGTTAGGCTCTTCTAGTCCCCACACCGCACCTCCGCTGTCTCTGAGTGACAACTTCACTTTCGCACTAACTTACCCGTTTGCCCCGCGTTCGGCGCCAAGATTTCTTAAAAAGCTGACAGCTCTCAAGAACGGGGGGGGGGGGCGGAGGCGGCGGGCAGTCTCTGAGCTCTCCAACAAGGGGTAGGAGAGAGAGAGGGGTAGGGGGGGGGGGGGGGTGAGAGAGCAAAAAAAAGAAAGAGGCAAAGTGAGGAGCAATGTGATCCTGCTATTTAAAGACATGATCACCTAATTAACCTTGGAAGGCAATGACTAATTCTGACACGGTTAGCCCACTTGAACAGTGGCAGAGGTGGGCGCAATAAATCTCATTAAGTAGCTCTTCCTCCAATATGAATAACAGGGCTGGACGCCAATGTACTTCATTATTTGGTAAAGAATTGAAAATATGTACTCTGCTTATCAGTCAAGCTGGGGGAACTGGCTGGGTTATGGGAGTGAGATATACTTCACGGGCGACAGCTGAATAAATACAGCGCCATTCAAATAGACAAATAAGAATTCATTTCAAAGGGCTTTTGTCATTTGCCCGCACAAATGATTGAAATGGAGACAGAATACATTCTATTGTTATGCAGCGAGGGAGAGAGAGAGAGAGGGAGAGAGAGAGAGGGAGAGAGGGAGAAACGTCCTTGAAGATAGAGCCATGAAAGAGATGAAAGGTCTATTTAATCTATTTTCAAGGTAAAATCATCTTCCAGCACTTTACCTCTCATGTTTGATGCAATGAATTTGAAAGCAGTATGAAACCATCACAATGCTAAGTACTACCAACTACTTTAGTAGCTATACCATGCACACCGTTATTACTGCAAATACCGATACTGTGAGGGTAATCCAAGACAATGAGTGCTAACTCAATATGAAACTGAGCCCTGTTAAACCTACGACTGATGTTTATTTAATTGAAATACAAAATATATACTGACAAATGTTTCTGAATCCCTGTGATATGAATCCATATGCATCTCTTTCCTCAACGATAACATTATAGGAAATAACACCATGTTAAGGTTTTAAATGCGAGGGACATTCTTTTTTTACTTTTCTGTTTTTCAATATCCTTTCCTCTCGTATTTGAAATATAAGTACTGGATGCTGCTTTCACAATATGAGCACTTTAGCTGATGCGGTGCTTTAAGGTAGTCAAATATAGACTCCAAGACAATAAGCAGCAGAGACCTGCTGCACGCAGCCATTCTATTCTGGTGCCTGAGCGTTAGCCTAGCATGTGCTTTGATATTTATGTGCACCTAAATGTGTGTGAGCAGGTCAGCGGGACCCTTCACTTCACATCGGTACTAAAGCCAAAGCCAGACCTCCTGTCCTTGCCGCTCTAATCCCAATGAATACAAACCTAGGCAATGGAACTTTTCGCAACGTTAACTGTCATGACCCCCGCTCGGCGATGGGAAACGGCTTAACTAAACTGTCAGATCCAATAAAGCCAATAAAGGGATCAGATAAATGTTTATTACATAGTGGGAAAAGATCATTTCTAGGCAGAAATTGAGGATGACCTTTCGGGGGTGGGGGTGTGGGGTGGGGGGGATAATTCCTTCGCCGCCTTTTTTCCACTGGATAAATCACGGCCCCCTTTGTTCACGGCTGATGTGGTGGAACCTTGCTGACGCGGGGATGTAAAACATTCCGGTCCTCCTCTTTGTGTCCCAATTAGGGCCCACCATGTCTGAATATCGCTCTCAACACACACTAGCCAATGCTAGACGATGCAGCAGTTACTAAGTACCTACTGTAAGTGCCGGAAAGCCCATTTATATGTTTTAATGTTTCAGATGGAGCGTATTATTCAATATAACGGAGCCCTAACAATACTGGGCGGTTTTGTTAAATAAAATCTGTTCAAATACATTTATATTTCACATATAAAGGGAAGCTTTTTTCCCCCCAATCATATTCTATGTTCTCTTGTGGGTCAGTGTCCTGGAGGTGCCTGCTGTGCCATAATACATGAATTGTACAACGTTAATACACATGTTTAGTATCCTCTGCAATCCTTCTCCCAATGCCACCATGGGGATGTTACATTTGTAATATCCAGGTAAACACATTCAAACATTAGTGTCAATATGCAATATTAATACGGAGATAAGAGGTTCCTAATGGAATACCAGCCGCAATGCACTACTACAGTATGTAAATACATGGAAAACTGAACTACTCATCAAATATGGATGGGTCTACCTACCCATAAGCACCTGCACACCTCACGGTTCAATGTGAACAGATGTGTTGTGATGAGATCAGGTTAAGTCGGTGTATGGAGAGTGCAATGCCCCCCCCTCCTCCTCCTCCCCCTCCCTCCCCTCTTTTCTACCCCCCACCCCTCCTTGGGCTGTCCTCTGAGCTACATGTGGCATCTCTGCCTCCTGCTCCCTATGACAACCCAATCTGTCCCTACTATGACCACTTCATCCTAGACTTGGCTCCAGAACCTAGAGCAGCCAGCCTCGTCCTCCCAGTGCTTCTGAGAGGAAGTCTACCACCTCCCACTGAACTGATTGGAAGGAAGAACATCCTCAGAAAGAATGATTTTTAATGGCAGAAGGGATGACATATTATCACTGGAAACCATGGTTCTTGGAGAAGAACTCCCCCTTAGTTTCATGAAAACTAGATAATACAATAATTCATGTTTGGGTATTTTACGGGGTTTTTTTGTGTTTGCCAATTGCATTGAATTATGTTCAGTAGAAATGTAATATTTTGATAGCTTATGACTTCTCCATTCCTACTCTCCTCCTTTGAGATTACTGAAGCAGCTGTCTTTAAAATCCTCACAACAAGGCCTCTCTACCACAGGCCAATTCCCTCTCCTCTCTGTGCAAGGTCATAAACAGAGGCACACTAGAAAAGCTGTCTGTCTGTCTGTCTGTCTGTCTGTCTGTCTGTCTGTCTGTCTGTCTGTCTGTCTGTCTGTCTGTCTGTCTGTGAGTCTGTCTGTCTGTGTCTGTCTGGCTGCCTGCAACCTGCCTGCCTGCCTGTCTGTCTGTGTGTCTGAAGCCTTTAACTGGGACACATTCTGACACAACCCACGGAGCACCAAAGCGACACTTGGTGTCTGAGGTCAGAGGTCAGGGTCTGAGGACCTGCTCTGTGCTGCCTCCCTGGGTTCAGGAGCACAGGGGCCAAGGGAGGGAAAGAGAGAGAGAGACACACACACACACAGAGGGAGAGAGAGAGAGAGAGAGAGAGTTAGAAAGGAATATTGAGGGAGGGAGGGAGGCAGGGAGGGAGGGAGGGAGAGGGTGGAGAAGGACCTCACCCGCCACCCAGCCCATTAGATATGTGCAGTGGCCTGTGAGATGTTGTATCACTTTAATTAGTGGAAGGCCGTAGGGTACGGCAATGTGACGAGATTGGGAGAAGGTTGATCATGTTTTAGTCATTGCTCAAAGCGAGGGGCCTCTCCCACATAAAGGGTTTTGTCAAGCTTGGCTTGTTCTCTGGCCCTTTGTCAAGGTGGGTGAGAAGATGAGAAGATGAGCCTTGTTGTGTTTTGATATCTATGCAGTATGCTGGTTTGTTTTTCATTGTAATTTCATTATTTGAACTGAACATTACAGAACTGTCAAAACGGCCCATTGGAAAGTTTTGAAGCGTTGGTTGTTGTTTGATAACCTACTATATTCATTCATTCTCAGGCTCTAAAATGTTGTCGTTAAAATTCACGTTTTGGTTCAAATCTTGCGGATTTCTTCATGAATGTTTGTCATGCCACCTCTAAATACAGTGAATCCCCTAATAATAGCACGATGGCTTTATAATCATCCGATCTACACATTAGGCAGCGTGTCATAAAGGGCATTCATTTAACCCTCCTGCCACCAGCAGAATCTCTTGCTGGAGAATTGAGGCCACTTTTGAAATGTTCATACGATTTCTGAATAAATTGCAAAATAATTAACATTTTAGACAATTATTCCAAATCATAGCAGGCTGAATGCACCTTGGCACTGCGCCAGCTGCCGCAGACAGAGGGGAACAGACCATGAGTGAAAGGATGGGATGGGGCCGGGGGGGGGGGGGGGGGGGGTAGGGGTGCGGGGTGGCGTGGGGTGGGGTGCAGGGGTGTAGAGTAATTGGACTTATTGTCCTATTGTACAGCTAATGAAGTGATGTAATTGAGGGGATTTCCTCTTAAAAAATAGTAATAGAGTGTTTTGTAGTATTTCTGTTTGGCATTAAATTGATGTAATTGCAGTAAATATAAATAATAAAATAAATATACAAATGTGGTAGACAATTGCCTTGTCTACCACGATTACTTGTATATACGTTTAAATGATAATTATGGTTTAGTTGTAACTATACAGTGCTACGTATATATTGGTGGTCTGCAGAATGTATAAATGATTAAATACAGCACTGAATGAGCATTTTACTTCGTGTTGTGTGCTGTTTGAGGGCATAACTACAGAAATAGGATATAACGACTATACCAGAGACTGACGTCAGAGGTGAAAACCTATCACTGGACAACGACCACCTAATGGGAAGTGTCATGTACTATGGTTCTATGTTAGGGGGTGGGCCTGGGTGGAGCGCTTTATTGCAGCCATAAAAGTTTACACGTCCCCATCTCTTTGAATTTGTATTGACAGGTGCTCTCACAAATAATGGATTCTAACCGGGATGGAAAAAGCAGCCATATTAACTTAGAGAGCCATAGGTAGGGAAATACCCACATAATAGGGACAAGGAAAATAAAGACTTATGGAAAATGAAATGAGGTATGAATAGCCATAAGCGTGAAGACAATTACCCCCCTCTTCGGAAATTGTATATTTGTGAAGATAATTTCTTCGGAACACAGACTGTCTCTATACACTTGACCCTGTGTGATTATCTCCTCTATGCCTGAACTCTCCTTGAACTTGGAATAACCATCGCACAAGTGGGACACGGCTATCTCCCCCTGCATCTGGTTATTTTAGCTCCAATTTGCTGCCTAATACAGCAATTACCCTGATCTATGGCCCAAGCCACCCCTCTTATGGATTAGTATCGGAATCGGCACATTCACCGAATGAGATACCTGAGTGAAATCCTACCTTTGCTCTTTTGACGTCTTGATTAATTTCTATAAATATTCTTTTGTTTCACGTAGCTAACCACAACCACTACAATGGCTGTGAGTGAGAGCCTCTTAAACATGTTGATCATCAACATTTTGGTTGCTCTTTGTTTTTCGGTAAACCACCACAATTATTCTTATTGACATAGAAAATATAGTAAAGTGGTAAGAGGTTATATGGTAATAACCTATGAATTGCTTCGTACTGAATTAATTTAAAATCAAAATTAAATCCTGTGCATTTTAGTATAGACACGATAACGATCAGAATCTACTGCAGACAGAAAGAAATCTCGGAGACAAAACTGTCCCTCTAGTCTCGTCAGTGACGGTCCCTCAGTCCCTGTCCAGGCTGGTGGCTGTGTCACCTCCTCACGCCGTGACTGGGACAAGGATGAGTAGCCGTAAAGGACGAGTCATGGACACCAGTTGGGCTTCCCAGACTCTGCACACGTTATTACCCCCAACAGAAGTGCTCTGGCTGGGGTGGCGGGAGACCCATCCAGGCACAGCTTCAGTGGGAGACGCAAAAACAGATGGCCACCCTCAGCAAGACATTAGCAGAGGAGCCTCAGTAGCCACCCAGTCCACGGTCAGAAGGCTAACAGGACGACAGCAAAACACAAAACACAGGAGGTAGTCAAACTAGTCCTTGTGACACAGTAAGAATAGTCCCGTCTGATTGCACACCTTGAGCCTCAGAATGATGCCCTTTGAAGTCAATAATGTCCAACCATTTTTTTTATAGCACAGTGTATGGATGTGTTATACTTTAGAAATGATCATTATGTGCGTACCAGTACAAGATAATGCCTCTAGTTCTTAGCTACAGACCCAACAACTCTTAGAATCATGATCCTAACAAGACCAAACCTGTTCTCTTCCATTCATACTGTAACAACTTTAAGTTTCAGAAAGATACAGCACAATACAGTGTATCCACTGCTTTGAAGGAGACACTCTGACATGACAACATAAAACACCCTCCAACACAAGGTCCCTCTGCAAAGCGCCCGTGGTGACAGATATCATCTTCACAATCTCATGGTTCAATTGGAGCTATTTGTTTTCTACAGTGTCCAGACAGAGACTTGACCATAGAGGGAGTTATTCCTGGATGTATTCCTCACACCTGAGCCTAGAGAGAGGGCACCGGTCGGCATTTCAACTTTATCACCTGTCACAAGAGAGACACTGCTGGGCTCTGAGAGCGCTGCTGCCTGCCTGCCTGCCTCCCTCCCTCCCTCCCTCCCTCCCTCCCTCGCGAGACATCGCACCTGTCCTTGAAGTCATGCTCGGGAAGCAAACTGAAACTGAGTGTTTGTCTGGGAATGACTGTCTCACCATTGGCCACGCATGTCTTCGCATTCTGTGTTTTACATACAATTGGATCGAAACTGTTGTTGGCGTGTACGCGGTTTAAACATGAATAGAATTCTGAAAATGTAGAGCCATCGGCTCTGTCTTTAAAACTATGTGTGACCAGACAGTGGTGGTGGTGGGTGGGGGTGGGGGGTGGGTATGTGGGTGGGGGCGGGGACGTTAGTCTCCCCGGGACACAGTGATCAAGGTGACATGTCTCTCTGGTCTCCACAGGGGGTGTCTGTGCTCCAGAAGGTGTCACAAGAAGGCCAAGAGTGTCACCTCAGCATACCCGATGCTGGATGATGTAATACCACACACACACATGCACGCATGCACACACGCACACACACACGCGCGCACATACACACACACACACAGAGAGAGACATAGAGACACACAGAGAGGCAAGGGCAAAAAAAAAGACCCAAAGTGTTTATGGTTAGCACAGATATTAAAGCTCCTCTTTGTTGTTGTTGCTTCGCGATTCAGTGCGAATCTGGCACATCTTGTGATGAGAGTAGTGAAAAATGTCTTTTCTCTCCTCCATGACTCTCTCTCTCTGTTTCTATCTCTCTCTCTCTCTCTCTGAAACACAAGTCATTATTTCAAATGAGTGAGAGTGAGTCACTATGCCACTCTGTGAAATGGAACAATGACATGTAGAAATAAGTTTAGGTCTATTTCTGCAAGGGATTTCTGCAAGGGATTTCTGCCACGCTATTTCATACAAAACTCAGAAGACTGAACTAGAGGTGATATTATCGCATG
>NC_139661.1:5116455-5158955 GCF_951799395.1 Argentina silus
TACATCTGTTCATTACTTTGCTGCTCGGAGTTGTTTGGAATCGAAATTAGTTCACGTCCCAGATCGTCTTTTTTTCCCCGTTTTATACCTCTGTGAAAGAATGTGACGAATTTTACTGTTGGGGGTACAATGTGTGGGCCTGAAGTGCTTTGTACATTACTATACATTGAAGAAAGATTAAAAAAAAAAAAGATTTCATTAATATATCATAAATTCATAAAAAAAATGACGACATGAATAGATGAAAGCTAAATCGTGCCAAGCATATGGATGTGGAGTTAATCTGAGGTACCTGCCCAGACAGAATACATTTGCCACATAAATACGTCAAAATATCTTCTAATAACAAAAATTGTATACTGTGTATCATTGCATGTCTTTGAGATCCATTCTTACATCTAGTCTGCGACGCACAAAGACTGTATAATCAGTTCAGCGCTACCGTGACCTTTTTTACAATACTCCCACAGTAACGCAACAATAGTTGACGGCTGACTGAGCAGATGATAGTGAATCCCTCCATGGTATGTTGTGACTGTGCGTGGTATAACTGCTAGTGCAAAACGACAAGTGATGGAAATCAAGCTTCTATTTTTACCCCGGGTGGGGGGAACTTGTGTCACTCTCAACCACTGCACCCAAGAAAATCAGCCATGAAGTTTGGTTTTGGGCAATCTGACCGCTGACACTGCCGAGCTGTCACAGCGATGCCCTTCCCCTCCGTCACCCGTCGACCAATCCCCTGCCCCGACCTCGCACCGCTCCTCACACCTGACTGCCACCGTGGGTAGTCGAACCACAGGGCCGGACCGTGATTGACACACCGTCCGATCTCCTGTAAACACCTTGAGATCTCAGCACCTCCAGCGGTGAAGATCAGTGGCTCGTGTGAAAGCGTCCCCCCCCACCACCACCTCCTTCTCCTCTTTCTCTTCCTCCTCCTCCTCCTCCTCCTCCTCCTCCTTCTGGCCCCGGCTCAGTCTGATAGCACTCTGGGAGATGTGGGCCGACTTGTCAGAGGGAGTAACAAGATCCTGAGTGACTTAGCACCTCTGGAAATGTCAGCCCCGGAGCCTGCGGACGCCAAGCCTGACTGGAGTGGAGTGGAGTGCACTACTGCACAGCACAGCACAGCACAGGCCCTACTGCGACGAGCTCAGCTGCTCCCTGTAAGGAGTGTGAGGAGGACACGCACTCTGGATAAGACAAGACAAGCACCAGAGACACACCCACTCCCTGCCGTTTCCGCCCCATGTCTTTTACCCCGCTCCTTTTTTTCGGAGGAGTGCATCTGCTGCTGTTCAGCTGCTGTTACGGCTGAGAAGAAGGCGTCTTGTTCGTGCCCTAGTAGCCAATGTGCAGTGGGTGGAACAAAGGCCATGCGTGATGGGAGTCGGCGACAGCACGGTGCAGAGCATAGCAACACCCCTTCTATGCTTAAGCGCCCCTTTATTTGCTCTGATGAATCACGTTAAAGGGGAGACGACGCGCCAAAGAGACACCCAACGCACAGGGGAACTCAGTCACGGCACGACTCGTCATATTGCAGTTGTTTACCACGCCGACAAGCGCATTTTTTTCTCCCCCAGAGAAACTCAAAGATATATAACACAACATATTTAGCACAACATACTTAGGGAAGTCAAGCAGAAAGTCAGCCGGGTGAAGCGATGGGGAATCAGGAGTCTGGGGTACAAACAAAAAAAAAAAGCTTTTTCTGATTTTCGAGCGTGATGATGCTCAGTAAAATCTAATGGGGTGTTTACTCTCCGCCTGCTGACTTCCAGACTGCTACATTGACTCTTGATTTATATTTTCTGATTCATAGAGGCGCATGCATCTTACTTTAATCAAGCCTCTCCCTATCATCTCCCCCCATTCCCTTCCATCTCGCCAACTGCCATTCTGTTTTTTTTTTCTCCTTCGCTCCACAATGCACATTAACAGCAAAAATATAATCAGTTTTCTGACAGACTATGTTTTTAGCGGATGATGGGTGAATATAGCATTTTTCGAAAATGGACTAGGGGCCTAATCCGCCATCTCTAAATAGACTGCGGAATCCACCGGAATGGAAGGCAATTTAAACAGAGAGGACGCAGTTTCAAGGGTGTGTTTATGGGAATTTCGACAATCTGATGCCTGCCTATTCTTCACGTGTGTTTACGAGTCTCATTTGATGAGATAAGTCACACCCAATTAGCACCAAATTCACACTGTAAAGAATGTGATCACAACATTGAGAAGAGAACGACTTAGTTTTTTGGGGCGAAATGAGGGAGGTACATTTTTCATAATAAGGGGTAAATGGCTCATGCAATCCAGCCCTATGACTGGGGATTCAAATCCAGGTCACGGCTCTATCTGTTATTGAGTGCAGGGACAAGGTCGAGTATTGTGGGAGTACGTTTGGTTGGCTACGATCTACAATGGAATGATGGGGTATTCTTATAGAATGTCATACTTGCAATGATTACGATGTAAAGTTCTTTCACTTGATGACTACAAAGTAAATGTAAATGGAGCACAATATATACATAGTAGCCTACACACCCACATTCTGACAAAGAAGTGGAGGGGAACAGATGAAATCGGCCATTTTGGTTTCCCTCCAAAAAATGAAAAGTTTGTCCGTTGTTTATTTGTTTGTTTGTTTTCTATTTTTGGGACTCGAAGTTTTAATGTAGTTTCTCGCCAGCTGCCATTCAGCGCTCATTCACCAGACTAGAGGGGATAGAAGACACAGGTTCCGCAGATTAAGGCTAGGGATTTCTCTTGACCTTTCCAGCCAAATGCCACTCTGTTTGAGGTGTACAAGCATAATTAGATCTGATCGTCATGTTGCTTTCTAATCTTTCCAGGCCAATTTCGCCGGCAAATCGCTGTTGTTCATTAGCAGTGTTTAAGATGTCAGGGGCATAGGCTAATGATAGGTACCACGAGGTTGAAATAATCCATTTTTTTCTGCCCCCCCCCCTCCCCCCTTCCACATGATCACCACAACTGTTGCGTAGCTTTTGCTTTCAAGGAAGGCATTAATGAGGAGGACGGCGATGCCTTCGCTGGTCTGGGTCCGCCGCTTAGTTATGTATATACGTTGTCAGGAAAATGAAGCGCTCTCCAGGCTAATGTGGCTTCCGATGCACAGTGACATTTGCCATTAGCTCCATGCTGAATTCAACAGACGACAAAAGCAGAAGAAAAAGCTCAAATCATTCCCAATTAACGGAGGCATCAAACAGTGAAAATCCTAGCAGGAGATTTTACGGGCAGTGCACGGAGAAAAGGTCAGGCTCCAGTGGAACAAGCCTCAGTCACAGGGTTTATTAGAACTAATGAGCGCTTTCGTTAGACTGAATTAACAGCGTTACGCACAGGACAAAATCCCACCTCCCCCTCCAGAACGTCAGGCAAAACATGGAGTGTATACACATAAACACAACATACACAAACACACATACAGACAAAGAAGGACAAAGTTGAGGCCAAACTCCTCCTTGTACCGACCATATTATTTGACTCGATGGGCTAGTCAGTGTCATAGAGTATACCCTGTCTTTCTGGGACTGGAATTGATCAATCATGGAGGGATGATACGAAACATAAAAAAAACCATACACTGTAGAACAGATGAAATGGTCAACAATTAGCCATTACGGTCAAATACATACAAACAGACTGACTCTTGATCAATGTCATTGGAACTAATTCAAACGATACACCATGCAATTGCTAAAATACGATGTAACGGTGATAGAACATTCGTACAATGTTGTCACAACAGTTACAATGTTACTACACATGTACGGGGCAGCTTAATGTAAAGGGTTACCACCCCTGTTAATTACAGATCATTACTTTCATCCACAATTTATAGTTGTCGCTTGTATTATTTAAAGTAGGTAGTCGTATTGCAAATAGTAGTTGAGCAAATAAAAACTCTGAATATAACAACTGGGCCAGGTGCCATGTTGCCCTCTAATTCCCCTTTATAAGGTGTCATAAAGGAGATGAGCTGTTCACCCCCAGACCCCTGACACTTATTTTCCATCACTTGGCTTTTTTTAACGAGCCCTCTAAGTTTAGCAGAGTGCAGAGAAATGCAGCTTGGGACCTCTTCACCCTCTCTCTCTCTCTCTCTCTCTCTCTCTCTCTCTCTCTCTCTCTCTCTCTCTCTCTCTCTCTCTTCTCTGGATGCCCTGATGTGGGTCCGGGTGGAGGGGAGTAACAGAGATTGGCTGTGACAGCGGCAAAATGAGGCTAACGAATATCCTAATGAGGATGAGCCAGACAGGCACGGTCCCTCTCCCTCTACGTCCATCCCAGTGAGTTTGCCTGGACAGAGATGACCCAAGCTGCAATAACCCATGTAATAGCGAGCTAGCTTCCGCGGTCACCGTCAACCATCACCCCTATGCTGGGTTCACTGTTGGTGATAGAGTCTCACCGTGCAGGTTGTTATCCAAGGAAGTGATGTATTCTTTTATTTTCTGTTGACGGTGCCTTCGTTGTGATCAATTGATTTGTTTCAATGTATTGATATGGAGGTCTACTTAACCCGTGCCGGTCTCTCTCTCAGAACGGACAACGTTGGGTGGGTTGGATGCCACTCAAGCAAGGATGTTGACTAGATTGGGAATGACACCAGTGAAATGACAAGTGCATGCTGGTTCTGCTCAGTAAACCTAAAGCCCAGTGATTGGTGCATACACAAGTTTGTGATCGCTCACACCACCACACACTTCCAGACACAGAAGCAGACATACACACCACGGTACACACACGCACACACTGTGCACACACAAGCTCCAGCTCAAGAGAGAGAATGTGTGTGTGTGTGTGTGTGTGTGTGTGTGTGTGTTTGTGTGTGTCTGTGTGTGTCAGGGGCACAAGATGTGAGATGCAGGGCGGTGGGGTGCGACAGACACACGGAAGGGCTCGCACATCACATGGGAAGGGACAAGCTGTGCTGTGATGGACTGTGACTGCTGGGAGAGCAGAGCAGGACTCTACTTCCTCACAGGGCAGGAAACAGCTGCCAGCTTCACTGAGTGTCTACACACACACACACACACACACACACACACACACACACAGTGAACTCTCTCTCACACACTCACAGTCACAGTCACACTCACACACACACACACACACACACACACACACACACACAATGTACTTTCCAACCCCACTCATAAGTACCGTGTGAGGCCAAACCTTATCTGCGGGGTAAGGGAATGAGAGGAGATAGAATCTGCCTACCAAACCTCTAGACCAAACACAGCAGGCATGGTGACTATGTCTTACCTCATTACTCAAAGGAAAGAAGGAAAATGTAATATTTGTATTTGCAGAAGAAAAGAGTGAGTGTATGTGTATGTGTATGTGAATGTGATTGTGTGTGTGTGTGTCTGTGGAAAGAGTGTGTGTGAAAAGAGTGTGTGTGTGTGTGTTTGTGTTTGTGTTTGTGTTTGTGTGTGAGTGTGTGTGTGTGTGTGTGTGTGTGTGTGTGTGTGTGTGTGCGTGCGTGCGTGCGTGCGTGCGTGCGTGCATGTTTGTGTGTACGTGTCACATCTGAAACCTCTTGGTTGATTTAATACCAGGTAACCCCTGAAAATAATCAGCATTATTTTGTTATCATATTACGAAGACCCATTTCTAAAAGCATGGAGAATGTCATCAACCGTCCTCTGCAGACGATAAAGTTCCATTTGAATAAAACCCTCTATTTCCCTATGCTTCATTACTCGAGTTAGAGAGCTTCATGGAATTAATGTGGACCCTTATGCTTCTTCAATGACTAGAATATACAGCATGGACAACTCAGGGACCTCTGTGGCGGGCACATTCCATTAGAAAACGGCAGGGACCCTCCCCTCGATCCCTCCGGTCCTAAAGTGCCATACGACAGAGAGCCTGGGAGACTGCACTGTAACTCAGCCTTGAATAATGCATCTCCAGGACAGTTTTAAAGGAGAGGGTTTCATAAAATAGAACTGAACTGTGATCCACTGTATTTTTTTCTTCTCCTGTTCAGTGCATTGTATTGCTTTTGTGTGTATGAAATGTGCTATGCAGCTAAAGTCTGATTGATTGACTACGGAGGGAGACATCCTGCTACTGTGGAAGAAGAAGGTTATGGAGGGTGGAATCCTAACTCGAGATCCGCACGCGTAAATCGAATCCTCGCTAAATTTCCCATTGACATGAGTGCAAGAATTACGCAAAATGTCAGAGTTACACGTGTGGATCTCGAGTTAACATTCCACACTCGGAGGGAGTGCACTCTTTGAAAAAAAAAGGTACCGCTGTCCCTTTTGAAGAACCCTTTGAAGAGCCGTTTGGGTCCCAACCCTTTCGACAGAAGTTCTATGAGTGTAGGCTCAAAAAACTCCACGTGGGTTTATTGAGAGTTTGGAGGACTTGGGCCTCCATTTCATTTGGTTCAGATTAATACCGATGGTTGCCAGACAACAGGCAAGCTTCAGACAGAGAGGGCTCTACTGAACTGGATAGGTGGAAGGTGTTACTACAGTACGAGAGGTGGTCATGTTGAGGGATGTGCGTAACGTACTGTAGGAGGAAATGCCATAGGTCACATGAGAGGCGACATCATGTGACAGGGACATACACCCTACAGTGTGCTTCACATGTGACCGTCTCCAATACTCACGCTTTGATGGCGGAAAGTGTGTGTGCGCACGTGTGTGTGTGTGTGAGTGTACAGTATGTGTGTGTGTTTGGGGAGGTGGATGGGGGGGTGGGTGTGTGTGTGTGTGTGTGTGGGGGGGGGGGGGGGGGGTGTTGTTTGGGGATGGGTTTCGTGAGGATGGCCTGAATTGAAAAGAGCCACCTTTTGATTTTGGATTGGCCCTCTCCTGGCAGACTGGCCGGCCATAAGGTGGGGTGGTGCCTGAGGATAATGGCAGCAGAAGGGAGAGGAGGCCGACAGCTGGCAAATGCTGCCCCAATATGTTTCCATGAAAGAGGCGAGGAAATTTCAGAAGACACGATGCCTGAACGACACGCTCGGCGGCAAAGAGAAGATTAAAAATAAAATGAGTTAACATCTTGCACGTTTCACCCCATGATGCACATTTCTGCGCAGGGAACCTGATTGCAGCAGCCATTTACATTTTTAAAAAAAAAGAAGAAGAAGGGGGAAAAAAAGGAAGAAAAGAAGGATGGGGGGGAAAAAAAAGAGAAAAAACAACAACCTTACAGTTAATTAGAAGAAATCATGTGTCAGCTCCTGAAGCTAATTCGGCTCACACACAGATGTGTGTACCGATTTAACGCACTCTAGATCCATGGTCCTTCTTCTTTTCTCTACTCCCTCGCTTCCCGCACATCCTGTTTTCCCATCCTAAGCATATTGTGAATCTAAAATGCAAATGACTTCCACTTCTTTTTTTCTTTTTACCTCCAATCACAGTGCCTCTAATGAGGTGTAAAATATGTACATTAATGATAGAAAGTTATTTAGTTCTGGGGGAGAGTTAATTGCTCCTAATCACGGCCTACATCCATCTGGTTACTCTAGACAACAAACCACTTCATCCTGCTGCCTCATTACACATATTGTAAATCACTGGAACTAAAAAAAAGGCACCTCACATATTGAACGTGTGTTTCTTACACGGTCGCAACAATAAACAATACACACGCAGGTACGGTAGGATGTTTGGGTTTGCTAAATGAGAGTCTCTCAAGCAGGGGTATGTTTAGCTATGCTGAGTCTGAATAAATTGGCAGAAGACCGAAAGCAATTGTTAATCTACAATACTTTAATTTCTCCCCTTTGCACTTAGTCATACACAGCCACAGGGAGAGAAAGCTTTCTAATACCTTAATAATTAATCTGACATACACGTGCAGCATACTGTTAAGTAGGGTAGTTTAATAAATCTTTATATTATAAAAGCTAATATGCCTTTGAATCCATTGGCTTGTACCAAATTGGATGAACTGAAGCAACTACCGCAAACTCAATGGAGATGAATCAAATGTATTAAGATGAATGTACAGTAAGTTCAAGAAATACAATATTGAAAACAAATGATTTGCTGTACCTTTGACAGTTCTGAAACCTGACATCACACTGGTCAGTAGAGGAGCATGAGCGTGACACGCATACTGTTCTGTATGAACGCTGATGGATCAAATCTGAGTGGAAACCATTAGTGGTCCACTGTATTCAATGAAACGGATCCATTTTAAGTGACAATGCAGCTAAGGCTAAGCCATGTGGGCATCAAACACCCTCTCAGACTAATGTGAATTATAAATGATGCACACGGCCAAGCTAGCTAGCTTGTGACTCCTCTCATGTGCACTTGTCATTTACTATCAAACTTGCTGTTGCAGTTAAAAAAAAGAAAAAGTAAAACCGTCGTATAGAACAGCTCATCTCCATAGGAGGTCATGTTTTGCCATGCGTGTGTGGGTCTCGGGACTTGAATAGTGGGAATAGCTTGGTATCCAAGAGCCTGTTTCTCCACTTGTAAATATGACACATGTGGTATGTTTTCAAGCCTCTTATCAACACTTCAGCTAACAGGCTTGCGGTTCACACATTTTAGCTCTCGGCCTGTTAGGATAGTCGGCAACATGGTTCTTTGGACACGGTCACACTCCTAACAGATGGAGAGAGCATCTTTAAGTTCAGCGAATCGAGCGTAGGCTGCACATAGCTGATTGCTTTGGCGAAAGGAAAACAAGTTGCTTGTGATCTTGTGCAGAGCAGAAGTCTCCACTATAGCAATGGAGATGCTGAGCACAGAGATGCATGAAGAAGCATACTGTAGGGTTGTAAACTATGGCTGCCATGACACTGCTCAGACATGTTACTGACTCATGATAGAAAATCCCCCTTTTGGCTGTACAATTTAAAGGTGCTATTTGATCAAATCCATAACGTACCGTGAGAAAGCGTGCTTGACTGAATATGCAGTGATGTGTCTTTTTTTATTCACAGTAAAAAAAACAAAAAAACAATTAAGTTGAGTCTATGAATACATGGGTCCATGAATCTGATTTTTTCTGTTATCAGGTTTGATTGAATTGGGTTCAAGCCAAGGTCACACAGGGTATGTACAGTATGATGTTATTAATCTAAACTGTTGTAAGAGCAAGAAAAAAACAAAAAATAAAACATGATTACATTAGCCATAGGATTACATACAGTAGCAGGGATGAGCAAAGTGTGTACAGTGTATGTATTTTGTGGAATAATGTTGTGTTTTGTGCTAAACTACACGGCAGTATTTATGGCAAACATAGTTCAAACTGACAAGATAACAGATAGCCCTATCAGACACAGCATGCAATTAAATTCATTCTCTCTGTCCAGTCTAGTTTATAACAATGGATGTTTTGAAGAGGTGGGCATTATTTCTGACCTTGGGTATGATGAAATAAGCAGTTTTTCCCTCATCACCGTGTGCAGGGAAAATGCTCTGCTTTTGCAGATTTCCGGCAGTTTAGCTGCGAGGCATCCCGGTTCTTCATTCGTGAGGGGAGTTTTGGCTGATTAGTGAAACATACAGTACATGTTAATTATAGAATCACAATCAGAACCGGCTAGCAAAACAAAAATGCATAGTTGTGCAATTTAGTGATTTGTGCCATGTGACTGCGAAAATCTAAACAACAAGAGATGCAAATTGCTGTGGTCATAATTATGGAGACCTTAGCATATTTGACTAAATCAAGCACTGAAATAGGCTCAATATTGACAGTTGTATTTTCTAGATATTTGCTGAGATCCTTATGTGTTAATGTGTGGCGTCAACATAATTTCCCTCTCTGACTGTCCTCAATATTTAAATGTACTGATTGACATTCAAAAATATAATATATGGACGTTCTGAGAGTAATGTAATAGCAAATGATGCACTGAGGCAATCTATGTAGTTAAATTCATAATTGGTTACTGTATGTTGACAGATAATCCTAATAACATTACATGCTTTGGGGCAGTGACAAGTGTCTGTGCCAATGAAGGGGCATAAGACCAGGGGTTCTGTTCAATCAAAACCTGTATCAGGATGTGTCTGGCACAAGTACACAATGCATGGAGAAAGGGAAATCTAGACTATGAAGAAAAGGGGGACAGGATAAAATGTTCATATGAGTCCTATTGGAATTCCTGTTAGTCAAAAAGCTCCCTGAACCTTCCATTGGTCATGTACATTCCTAATACAATGTTGTTATTACAAGTTAACAATGCTGTTAATAGAGGAATTAAAGAGTTACTACACAGGTATAGGGGCATGTTAATGTAAAGTGTGACCAGAGATTCTAGTCTGAACCCCCCCATTGATCCTGTAGAGATCAGTATACAGCTCAGACACAGTCCCTCGTGTGTCTCAGAGAACAGCGACCCAACTGTTACAATAAATCAAAACAGCTTGATACACAGAGGTTGAAAAATGACACCATGTGACGAGGTCATTTCGATTTTTCAACCATTCTACTTCCTCTTGTTTCCATGGTACTGTAAGCATCCAATCACGGTTGGGCTGCCCAGAAAGGACCAACATAAATAATGAGCTGGATGGCTACCTTATGCAGAGCTTAGTGACTGTCAACCTGAGGAGAAAGAGTCCGGAAGCGTGTGATAGATCGTCCATCACATGATTAATGCAGTCAACCAAGAAGTGGAAAACACAAGGGCTTTCCCCCACTCTACTAAATTCAATGGTGTCAAAGGAAAACAGTGTCGGGAATGGACCGTATTCCTGATCCTAGTCTAACAGTTCATATTCTGTGGTAAGACTACATGGTCAAATTCTAAATGATTTAAACTGCTTCGTCATGGAGGCAAACATAATATGTTCTCTGTCTCGCAGGCAGAAGCAGTTGCGATCTAATACTTTAACAAAGGTTAACTTGACATGTTGACTTATTATCTATACAATATGTGGGAAACCCTCCTCTCATCATCTACTTTAACATGAATGTGCCTGTACAACAACATCATACCACAGACATGGAATCATAATGTATTCAAATGGATGGGGGATCCAGGCAAGGCCAAACATTGAGCGCTCACTATGTGAATCCACTGTGGATTTGTACATCTGTTTGGCCTCATTGCTATGCATAGAGCCCTTAGCCACATTTCTCTGGTTTTTACCCCAGGGGTGCAGAGCCTTGGCTGGGCCTCAGCCTTGACAGATTACCGCCCTAAACAGTGGCGCTGCTTCGCCAGTGAGGGAGGCCTGCCAGCAACAGCTGTCCTTTAGCATCGGCTATGCTAACTTACTATTTGACGAAGACCGAACAGGAACACAGAGTGTCAACAATGCTTTGCCCCAGAGCGGTCGCTAACATCTTGTAACTTTCGGCGCTCCAAACCACTCCAAGTGGATACTTTAGATCAGCGGAACAGCAGAATCATAATATGTATGGTAATAATTCATGTTTTTTTCCTCCTCTCTGTCTCCCGTTGTAGCCTAGCCTAGCGAATCCCCAGTGTCAACATCCCTCTTGAACTTCAGCATTGTGTTAGCCCGGCTGCTATGCAAATGAGGTAGGGAGGAGAGCGAAAGAAAACAAATCTGTTAATTGATACATCCTGTCGGTGAAGGGCCCCTGGGGATTACCTGGAGGAGCTCGAGTGTCATTGGCGGGTGCCAGAAAGCACCGCGGGAGTTTAAAGTGCTTCTAATGGGGCTACTCACAGCCCGTCTTCAGCCGCCTAATGCCGCCATTTTGTCAGCGCTGGAGAGGTGCCCAAGCTGTTAAGGGCCAGGCATTTGGAGTGACCGCAGTGACCTTACAACCGCCCCGACTACACAAGTACGCGGGTAAGTTCAACAAGCCTCTCCAAAAAAGCCAGCCGCGGATTGAAGACACTAATTAAGGTAACACGGGGCGGCCAAGTCCCACAAGTGTAGCACACAGTTGGAGTGTATACTGAACCTTGTCATGTAGGTCACTTTGGAGCTTTTAGCAAAGCCCATGCATATTAATGGGCCCTCTGACACAGGAGTCGCTGCCTTAGAGCTCTTGGGGGTTTTAGTGAATTAACTGTGGGCTCTTTCCAGAAACATATGCAATGCAAATTGAGATTATGGCTGGTTACAGGCAGCATGGGTCCCCGTGGCATTATTTAGCCAAAACAAAAATAAGGGTAGATGAGGCCGAAAAAAATTATGAGTTAGCCATGGATGAATTAATTACAGGAGAAAGGTGTAGAGAGACAACCATATGCTCTGTAATATGAAAACACATCTACTGTACCATATGATTTGGACCCAAGTGAATCTTGGGAGTTCTGTTTACTGTGCTGTATATGTCGCTTATTGGACACTATGTATTTATAGACCCACAACCTGGGTAAAAATGACATGGGCTGAATCTACAGTATATGGCACATTATCTATCCACTCATCCATATGATGTCACTGTCATGAAACCTTATGGTGTTGTATTTGAATGTCTGTAAACAGGCAATAAAGGAATATTCCACAATATGTGTGTCTAAAGGAGTGTCTTATATTTACAGAATGAATCCCCCATGCTACCCGTGTCCTTTTTTCTGGGTTTTTGTTTTGTACATCTTCTGATGTCCACCATGACAGTGGCATGCATGTGACATGTATCTTCAGCTAGGTTTCACACTCTGTACATCCTGGTGTCACTCAAACCCCTTGTTTACTACCCAGAATCCCATCCTCTCCACTCCGTTCACCCTCGCGTGATCCCTCCGCGAGACGACCATGACTGTCTCATGGCAAGTTCATCTGGAGATGTGTGATGTGCATCATGGGTAATCAGATAAGTTGGGTACCATCCTCCTGCTTTCCCTCCAAAACAACATGCCCAGTGAAGTGAACGCCAGAGTGCAACTGTCACATTAGCAGCCAGAGAAGTATTCACTCTGCCTGCCTGGTAAACAAAAGCTCAAAGATGTTTTGCATGACAGACAAACCGCCGGCTCTTTCAGGCGAGACCAGGACACGCTGAAAGGGCTGAGTTGCACTCCTCTGTTGTCTGTTTGAACTCTTTAACCAATTAAAATGCCAGAGCAGAGTGCATGTTTGAATATGCATGACAGAATGTCGTATTATGAAGAGAGAGAGGAAAAAAACAACACCTAATTATGTGGTCAACAGTCTGCCATTATGCCATTGCAACTTCTATTTAATTTGCACATAAAACCGTGCCTTCATGATGGCAACATCCGTTTTGATCTCGTGGCAATAAAGCTTGAGCTTTCAAGTGTATTGTTTTAATGAGGTATCTCACATTTGGAGTAATTGTTTGGCCAAAGCATGCTGGGAAACGGCAGTAAACTTCCCCTTTGCCCCTTTTTTCAGTGCTATTTGTCACTCTTTCATAATGAGGCAGGGCCTTATTATGCTTGTGTTTCTCTCGGTCATAATTGAGTAGTTATTGTTATTTACTTCCCTGTAGCTAGCTTTGCTTGTCTGCGATGCTAGGTGGTTAATTTTTATTACATCATGGGTTTTGCTTCCAGCATCCTGGCAAAGTTTGCCAATTATTTGTGGATCTCTGGGCTGGAAAAAAAGCTAATATGAGAAAAATGGCTAATTATAGGAATGTCATTTAATAAAATGTTAACAAGGTGTATTAGTAATGTTGGGTGTGAAATGTCAAAGGTCTTGACAGGAGAGACCTATTTTAATAAATTCATATCTCATGTATGTGTTCTCCACAAATACAAGGTCATTACTACAATGGTCCCTATAGACAACATGTTTCATTGAACAATAATAACACAGACATAAACTGTACATATATCTAGTCTATTAATGTGTTAAAATAGTGTGTATAACAATATAATGTAATATGGTAAAGATTCATGAATAGGTCTCTGCGGAATTTAAATCTAAAACAGCAGTCGACTTCAATGTCATTCTATGATTGAGAGAGAGATCATGTTAGTCCTCGATTTATTGGCGTCCATCTGTATTGAGACAACTATAAGCATTGTCACAGCTGGTGTGAGGGGTGAGTAATATCTGGCACAATAGATGACAGAGGAAATGTTGGGAGACCATTTCAAACCAGACTCAACACTGCATCACATCTCATCTCAATATCACAACCAACAAAAGAGTGAGTCCTGACTCAGCGGCGTGAGGTACAGAAAGCCTCTCTCTCTCTCTCTCTCTCTCTCTCTCTCTCTCTCTCTCTCTCTCTCCTTGTTTTGGAGAAGAGCAAATAAAAAAAGAAGATTGCAGTTGAATCTGTGGTGCTTGCCAAAACGCTGCTCATCCAAAGTCATTTGCAGCAAAGTCCATTATCATCATCACTTGTGGTGATGAATTCCCTATGATGGTGGCAGGCCCGCAGCAGCCTCCACTCATAATGACATTCTGCTCTTGTTGGCAGCTCTCCCCGTCAGATAGCTCATTCCCAACAGCCAGCGTGCCAGACAGGGAGGCACACACAAGCACACACACACACTCACAAATACACACATACACACACACACACACACACACACACACACACACACACAAACACACACACACACAATAGCGCACACACACGCATACACACACACACACATACACCCTTGCTAGTTTCTGCCTCTTAAGCAAAAAGAGGCAAAAACTAGGTAATGTAAAAAAGAAAGTATAGTATGGATGGATAGATAGATGGATGGGTGGATGGATGGATGGATGGATGGATGGATAAAGGGGTCGGATAGACGGATGGATGGTTGCATGAATAGATGGATGGGTGGATGGGGAGATGGATGGACGAACGGATGGACAGACAGACAAAATGACAGAAGTTTAGACGAATAATCAAATATTCACATCAGGAATATGAACAAAGAGAGGAGAGGCTTTCTCCCGCAGAATTAAAAGAGGGAGAAAAACAGCTTCCTGAGCATCAGGCTGTCAATGGTGGACCAAATTAAGGTTGATGCCGCATGAAGAGAACTGTGAGGAGGACCAAGGCCAATAATGTTTAAAGCGCCCTGAGATGAAGTCATCTCCTCTGACATAAAACAGTCTGTGGACACAATAAGTCTGTTCGGTCCAGTACTGCACTACTAACCCAAAACACAACCTGCAAGTAAGAGGTAAAAGAAACCAGCTGGCTGCTTTTTACACTTTTCAAAAATATATTTTTAATGAGGCAATATGGAATTCAAACAACAGAGTGGTCTCCCTGACACTTCTTTTGGTGAACAGCTGAGGGATGGGACTGGATACATGTAACCGCTCTCAAATTCAAATGTATATTCTTCAAGAATCAATGGCTATATTTCATTATTTTACAGGATTATTTGAAGCGATGATGACCACTGTTGTTGTCCTTGTGTAGGCCTATAGAGCGAGACGGCAATCAGGTTTGATCCGGGTACTTCATCAAAAATCCCGGAACTTGAGTCAAGTTTGGGGAAACATTGGCACACTTAGCAACCCATTCAACCCACTATTCAGGTGAAACAGTCCTAACATTGCAGATAGAAATGTAAGGTATAGAACTGACACCTCACCCTGTTCTATATGACAGACATACATACCTGTTCTACGAGATATATTTATATCTGAGAGTTCTGTAATGCTTGCCTGGGTGTTCATTAAAGCTGAACTGAAGTCACAGGGGGAAAAGCACACACATTGTGGTGAAATGTGAGCATGTCCAGCCTCTCTCCCCATGTGCTGCCAAACAGGTGTTTCAGCCTGCGCCCAAAAGCATCCATCAACATGTGGCACGAGGACACATCTTTATTGCCAGACTCTCAGCAAAATCACCCAACGAAGGCTGAAATTCACCTGCTCCTGCAAAGCCTTGTCTCCATGCCTAATGTCACGTCAGACTCTGGTTTGAGCGAGTGGATATCCTCAAAACACATTTAAAAATGACTCCTGTTTAATATTCCATTACACTACCAACTTCCATTGGTGATTCTGCTCTTTGGGGTAACATTTGAATGTGTGGTATGCAAGGACGAGCCTAAAAAATAAATAATAATAATAATTACAGGGAGTGAAGACAAGATGGCTGAAGGTGACACTTACAGTATCTAGGGACTTGGGTAAACAAGAGACCCTGGCAATGCAGTCCTCCACTGTTGACAACCGCTGATGGTGACCAGGTGGGATATGTTATCCTAACAGTCTGGAACTCTTGTGAATTATTTGCTGATAGATATAAACAGCTGTTATTCTTGGTAATGGAAAGCAATTAGAAACATCTGTACACTTGGCTGTGAGCGATGCCTCCGTATCCGGCCCTGCTCCCAGGTGCCACTGGGAAATAATTACATCATCAGGACAGGGCCAGGGCTTGGAGCACTGGTACTGATCTGTGAAGAGCAAGGAAGGGAGCAGACTGGGAGACTGATCCTTGCCTCACACACTCGCACATGCACACACACATGCACACGCACACACATACACACACACGTACACACATACACACATACACAGCACACACCACACATGCACGCACGCACGCACGCACACACACACACACACACACGCACACACACACACACACACACACACACACACACACACACACACACACACACACACACACAAACTAAACAGAATGACAATTTCTTTGTATTTACAGGAGGTGACAAGATTGATTCTAATTTTACCCAGCTGCAAATCGAAGGTTATTAGCTTGTGTGTGTTTTTTTTTAACAAAATCCTAACTTTATAAACGTTCTTTTAAGATACAACACCCAACCCTGAGACTAAAACTCTCTCTCGCTGCCTCCAAGCCTCCAAGCCTCCAAGCCTCCAAGCCCTTCACTTCCCTTAGTGTCCTCTGGCTACTTGATATGCCGTCAGTCACTGCACAGTGTGTGCTCTCCTAATTGTGTTGTGTATGGTGCCGTTGACCTTCTGCCCCCCGCCCCCCAACCTCCCTCCACACACACACGCACACACACACACACACACACACACACACACACACACACACACACACACACACACACACACACACACACACACTATTCCCTTACAATACTGTGCCCCACTGTGAGAGGCCTCTGAATTTCCTGGTAGTAAAGCATGACTGTGACTCCCGCCATACATCACCATGCAGGCCCCTACTGGGCACACTCATCAGCTGTAAATACCAACAGTCTCTGTTCTCTGCAGCCATTGGCTGAGCCGGTGGATGGAGATTTGTGTTGTGATAACAGCAGACACGGCTCAATGGACGCCCCGGATACGGCCTTCTCAGTAGGAGCGGAGCAACGTCTGTTATTTTCGGTTTTTAACGTTTATTGTTGCTCATATTAGGGTTGGGGAATATGGAGGAGGTAAGGGGGTGAGGTAGGGAAGGAGCAGAGGGCTTCTGGATGTCATTGTTAATGGGTTGTTCAGAGTAGATTTGGACTTCTCAGAGGGTTATCCAGGGACCTGATGATGATCATGGTGTGAAGGAAGGTGTACATTAGCAAACATTTCAGTCTACTGTAGTAATCATCTACTGTAGTCAACATTTAAACGCAAAGATTCCATGCTTCCGAGCATAATGACAGGACGTCTGGTCACGAGACAGATAAACCTATGACACTGTTGTTGTTGTTGTTGTTGTTGTTGATGGCTTTCTCTGGTAACATAAAGAAAATATGATGTTCCATGACCCAGCATAGACAGAAGGATTTGTATTTTATGGCTCCTTCATAACGTGTATTTCAACTCCTTGGATTGATTCATCATCAGATGGGACGAAAACAGAGATGCAATTAAGAGTTGAATTATTACAGTCATATTACCAGCCATGCCATGCACCAGTGACCTCAGTAGCCACACAGGTACGCACAGACACACAGACACACACACACACACACACACACACACACACACACACATAGGGAGTCATTATGAGTAGTCAAGAGATAAACATCAGAATGTACTGTACAAGGTCAGCTGGCTCGAGGGTCCACAGTACAATTACTATCTGTGACTGAATTAGTAACAGCTGTAACTGCGTACATCCTAAGACATCGCTTGATCTCTGGAAAAAAAATAAAGATGGGTGAGATAAGTTACTGTCAATACACAAAGCACAGCAGGTGACCAAATTGTGTAAATTCCATCTGAGATGAATTTATCAGTGATGGAATGTTCTCCAAAGATAGCCATTTTGATTCTGAGGGAAGTTGCACCCCAGCACACACAGCACAACAAAGAGAGAGAGAGAGAGAGAGAGAGAGAGGGAGCGAGAGAGAGAGAGGGAGAGGGAGAGAGAGCGAGAGAGAGAGAGAGAGAGAGCGAGAGAGAGAGAGACATGAGATAGAAGCAGCTGTAACACAAAACATTATGTTTGTGCCTTTGTTTCATCCACCTCATAATCCCTCGGGCAACAAACAGAAAATGTCCGTCAGGACGGATGAACCTGGGGGCCCTGAGACGAGGCTGTTGTGTCTGCATATGTTGATGCTAGCTGGCGTACCTGTCACAGAAAGCTGCAAGCACAGTTCAAAAACGAGGTGGCTGGTGCCACATGAGCCTGCCGTGGGACTCTGTGACGAGTAGGAACGAAGGCAGCGGGCGGGCGACGGCCAGGCACATGCTTGCGTGTCTGTCTCTGTCAGCGGTTTCTTTTTCGGACTTTTTCTGACTGGATATTTTTTATTTTTGTTCATGGTGTGTGTGTTGTGCAGCAGAGAGGCAGAAAAAAGAAAGGTCTGGGTTTGTTGTGTTGTGTTGTGTTGTGTTGTGCATCACAAGGAAAAGGGAATGCTAGTTCTCAGATGAGGATGAGTGATATAAACCTAAGAAGTAGCGTTTAACGCAATCCTGAAATGTGGATCTATCGGCCTACTGTATAAAAATCAGCAATGCATTGATACGTTTTTCTATCAAGGACGCTATACGGGCTGCATGCACATATGTAACACCTAAGTAACACCTTCATACACGATTATTAATGTCAAAGAAACATAAGGCCTATACACACAAGTGTACTAGATCTGCAGGGAACGCAACCCCCTTACTGTCCTTACATATGCACGTATAATATGTACAATCGATCGCATACACTCTGCTTATGAAAGATTTATGTTTCATGTAAAGAGAAAGAATTACAGAATTTACAGAGAGGAAGTATAACAAGTTTTTTGGTGTAACTGGAATTGTTTCTGGGAATCCTGCCCCCCCTTCTACACAGAACATTATTTATTTGGTACATGTCAGGTGACCAGTTGTGCAGTCTGTTAATCTATTTATGCAGTCCGTTGTCCTCAGAGTACAAGTCAAGTACATTATCAGACATACTTTGTAAATGCTTTTCATTCAGAATGACCCCGGTGGAGTTGATGAAAAACAATAATAACAATAATTGTAATATGGGGGATATAGAGCAATGAAAAATAAAAAAAATAGAAAAGTATTTTCTCCCAGATGGTCTGTTCAGCCTTTTAATAATGAAATCTGCTTTTGTGTTATTTAAAAAATTACAATAACCTTTTCCCTAATCCCTTGACTTTAGGCCCTGTATACCTGGGTTCCCCTGCTGCAAAAATCCCCACCGCTTGATAACATATTAGGATTATATCCCAGATATGGTTCTTTAATAAATAGGTTAGATAAGCATATCTGTTTAATTTGATTCCCCCATGCCGAATGCAGGATTACAATGACGGTTGTACTGCCGGCCAGAGAGGATACATGCAAACATCTGTACAACAATTTATCAGACAGAATTATGTATGTATGGCAGTCTGTGGGGGTTCTGAGCTGTATATTTCAGCGTCCATGCCTCCTAAATGACTGAGATGAATAATAAATATGAGAAATTAAATTGGTTTATGATGTGAGCATATGCCATGAGGTCTGAAATCGTTTTGGTTGGTATAGAACTGGCTATCATTTTTGAATGAGTTGTTTTATTTGATAAAGCACGTTAATTCAACAAATGTGAACACATTTAATTACTTACAGTATCTGAAAGAACAGGTACAGTCCTTTGTAAAAATCCATTAGACTCTGAGAATGTATTGTATACTGTAGAACTTTGAGTTCCTTTTGAGAAATAACAAAGGCTAAAACAGTTAAGGGAAGGATTCATGCATTTACAACATAGTCTGTGATCTTGTTTAATTTAGTTTAATTTTTAATGGGACAACAGAGAATTCTATAAAATGTTGCCATATACACTATTGACATATTGTAGTGTCTTCCCTTGATTGAAAGTTCAATTCTCTAGGCCTATCATAAGCAGTGAATCCCAAAACACCTTGCCCTCTGTGGGGTTGCCCCCCTCCTCTTCCCCTCCTCCTCCCATTCACCCCCTCTCCCCTCCTTTCTTTACCTCGCGTGCTGTGGTAAATACCTCAGTACCTGCATGTTGCACTGATTTACCCCAACCCTGGCAGATGGTCCTCTCTCGTCACTGAACACACACACTGGCACCTGGGACGCTGGGGAAATCCTTCCGTGCCCCACACAGGCTCTGTCACACACACACACACGCACACACACACACACACACACACACACACACACACACACACACACACACACACCCATGCTACAGCCCCAACGGCCCCCTCAAAACGAACCCCAGTAAGGGCTGCCTTGCCTTGCCTTGCCCCCTCAAAGCGAATCACACAAGTAAACAAACAAGAAGGCGTAGATTGATTCTGATGAGGAGGAGATGCTCCTTTCCTCCAGCCTAATGCAAAAATATGCCCCGCAACCCCATGACTGTGTGCCTGGCCGGATATGACTGCAAGGGAAACATATAGAAAAGTAAACGCCTTATGGCTACTGTAGCTCTCGCTTCTCAGCTGATTTAATTAGAGAAGCCTTCTGTGCAAGTAGCAACACACTACAAGGGGATATTAATGATGGAATTAATGGCCGCTGTTTGCCTTGCTGGATACTGTACCAGTGACATGTCTGACAAGTATCCCTGAGCTGAATTACGACTGGCTAGGCTGAAGTAGTCCACATAGACACAGACTTCACTTTTCATGACCCACGCTGTCAAAGTGAGCAGCTGAAAATGTCTTTTGTTTTTTGCGTTAATGAATCTCACAGTTGCGCTAATGCAATGTATCATTGTCAACCGAGGGAAATGTCAGTTGAGTGGTTGAACCCGTTTCTTTCTTGAGAGTGTTATAAATAGCTTCGCTACAATCAAGTGGGTGATAGAAAAGCAGTAACCCTTCAACAGGGTCTGGGGCTGCCTTGTGTTTTTTACTGTATGCTACCAACCATGCACACACAATTGTCAGGCTAAATGAGTGGGTGAAAAACATGGATTGGGACTTAAACATAAACAATTGTATGTTGTATTTGCCACTAATCCTTTTAAACCCTTGTGTACTGATGAACCTATAATGCACCTATAACAGATCAACAGAACAACTACTGTTGTATACGTCAGTGGAGGCTGGTGGAGGTAGAAATCGGAGGATGGGCTCATTGTAAAGCATGGAATGGAATGAGGAATGGTATCAAACGTGTACAAGTACAGCAGGCCTAAACCTTGTACGTCCCTGAGAGTTTCAGGTGAAGACCAATCTAAACTTCATCTTAGTTCAGGTAGCTTTTTGTTCAACCTCTGGCTGCTAATGAAACTTACAGAATGTTTGTTGGGGAACATAAATGAATAACAAGTGGTAAATCACACACCGGTACAGGACACAGTCAAGGAAACTGGGTCTTAAATCATCCGAAGAAAAGCTAATGTGGCCTTACCTCAAACTTGAATCCTCACGCAAAGAATCACTCTCTCTTCTCCGATGACAGCCCTCTTAGATGCTTTAGGGCCCAGACCTTCACTCCTGTCTGGTATAAATCAAATCCGGCGTTTTTAATTTTCTGACCACAGATCTGTCGGGTGCTCAGGTTATTAAGGGTGAAGCTATTTTTTGACATTACCGCGACACTTACGATAACAGCTGTTTCATGGACACCTCTGGATAGGTGCGTCACAAAAAGTATTGCGGATAGCGTTTGAAATGACTTTCCACGTGCGACATGCAGAGGTCAATGACGACTGGTATATATGACCTTTGTGATATAGTATACTACAGTATATACCATTACGCAACAGAGAATTATATCAGTAGGATTATTGGAGAGCAGAGTCATGGGCCTCTTGAGCAATGCTCCTTTCGCTTCCTGAAAGATCTTGGACTTACAGTACTCTCACGGTTGAGACTCTTTGAGAATTGCTAACGTACAGTACAACATGTGCCGGTTACATGTCATTGCTCTAATATTACTGTACATGGGGGATTCGGTGGCCTTGTGGTTAGAGTGTCTGAAACTCAGCTTAGCGCTCATCATTAAGGAGATGGCTGTGGGAGAATAGACTCCTGCCCTATGGGCTGTTCTGGTTTGTGTGTTCCGGTACACAAGGCTACTTACTTACGTGGAGGAGAGAAAGTGCCATTACTACGTTGCTATAGTGCATTACTCTCTGTCTCAAAACCCATACCCTTGACATTATGCCACATACTATACAGTGGCAAAGCACCTTTGTTTATGATTTAGCTAAATCGCATTTCATTTTCAAAGCTAAGACAAATATACAATTATCTATAAAAGTTCAAGAATACAATCTCAGAATTCATACAACCCTACAACGTCTAGACCTCTGTAACTGTGTCAAAGATACACAAAAGCTCCATGCTGGGTTGACAACCAGAGGCTACGGAGCAAGTCTGAAAATAACCTGGCAAGAACAGCTTTCCAACTGGAAGAAGCTGTGGAGGTCATTGCTCAGAGCAAAGTGAAAAAGGACAATGAAGAGTCCTAGGATTTTACACAATGGCATTCCAGTAGATCTACTAGATGCTTGAAGACTTTTATGCCAAGATATCAACTAAAGCTTTGTAGTGTTTTGTGTATGCGTGTGTATGTGTGTGTGTGTGTGTGTGTGTGGGGGGGGGGGGGGGTTCAGAGTGTATTTTGTGTATGATTGGTTATCTGTATTGTATCTGTTCCTTTGACAGTACAGTACTGCCTTTTATTTGAAGAACAGTGGTCAAGAGCTCTAGAGCTCAACTCACGGAAGCACATGTTACGCAATGAAGGCTCCACAAGGCTCAGACAGGATCAAGGTAAAAGTCCCGCTTCCTTGGACACACAGTACACTCTTAGAAAAAAGGGTTCTTTATTTGTCCCTGTAGGGGAACCCTTTGAAGAACCCTTTTGGGTTCCATGTAGAGTAGAACCCCTATGGGTTCCATTTAAAACCATCTGTGGAAAGAGTTCAACATGGAACCAAAACTTTATTTATTTTTTTCTAAGAGTGTAGATGAGTGCTATTGTTCATATCATTATTATACCCATTGTAAAATGAAATAACATAAAAGAGCTAATCTTATTTATTGAAAAATATGTTGACCATACAACCAAGACGAGATGATATTTTTGATCTGATTGTCCGTCTTACTCGTTCCTATTGGAAGCGTTTCCATTCGGAATCCAACTCTCGTTCAGTTGTAAACATCCTTCTCATCTACTCACAGATACATAGGCCTCCCATATTTAATCTCAATATTTCAGCATTATCTTCATTGACTCTTGACCTTCTTGGATCTTCTCATTTATGCTGTCTCAAATCTATCCCATGTATAATCCCGTCCCAACGTGCTGTTTGGATTGGATTAAAATGGTGCACCATGCGTCCAATCACAAACAATATATTTTTCAAGATTCTATTTTTGGAAAGCTCTCCATATTTCGGATGGTGTAATCACTGGCCATAAATTCGGGCAACATGGCGTAATGGCATTCTGTAGATGACACAAGAGAACAGACTGAGATTTACAGTAATTCCACGGATTTATGTACAATGAGTCCTTAGCCGACCTGATGCCCTCAATGTACCAGAGTTTGAGCTGCATCCTCTAGATTCTGCTGCTGTCTGTCAGTGTCAGACATTGGTGTGTAAATGGAAACCCAACCTCAAGTTTGGACAGTCAGCATCTGTGTATTCAGCCTTACAACTTGACATATTTACAGTTAATCAAAGTGTTTTAAAGGGTACAGTATAATGGTAACCATACAGGTATCACTTAAGAATTACTTGTTGTTTGGGTTCTTTTTAACAAGCACCACGACCATTTGGTACACTGTAGATACCAATATTGTGTTGAATTATTTGGGGTAGATACCAAAAAGGGCACATTGTTACCAGATAATTTTCTGGGAACTATTAGGTATACAGTACACCAGTGGAACATTACCATAAGATACACGTACAGTGCTACCAAGTCAAATATGGTGATCAATGTTCATATCATTATCAACTGGATCACTCTACAGTAGGTTGGGATAGCTAATGGCACATCTACATAGTTTCTGCATTTACATATTACTCTGCACCATTAAGATTATCCAAAGCAAGATCTCTGTATCTCCCATTGTCCCTGCATTGTGCAATTTGGCCACTCATTTTGGTCAATCAGAGATTAAAACCCAACCAGTTGACCCATAATAAAAGGATGTTTGAGCTCATAATCTTTTCTCATCTAGTGGTAACTGAGACTAGGTTTAGGGGATTTCAACTGTGACTAGACAATAGGATGGATCAGGCTCACAGGGCCACATGCTGAGGAGGTGGAAAGGAGGGGGGAATTTAGAACAAGGTTTTCGGAGGGAAGGGGGGCAAGAGTGCATATCAATCCCCAACCCTCTTAACCCCCAATCTGCATACAGTATGTAGGCCTTATCAAATAAATATAAAATATATAATACTCCTATTGGAGTATTTCCAGTTCATTTCTATTGCCATGGCAAGAAACAATACATTACAATGCAGATCCCTTGTTTCATCACTGTTAACTATCATTCTATTTCTTTTCTGTATAGCACAGGAAATGCAGCAGAGAAATATAATTGCAAGCAAAACTTGGTAATGGCCCTATCTCATTTTTTATATTGCTCAAGCTTTTTTTACATTGCATTGCATTATGGTTGTGGGAGGAGTCTCACATCATTAAACCCACCAAAAAGACAGCCAAGTGGGAATCAGTGACAACATGGCCACCTTCTCTGTCTGCAAAAAGGCCTATCGGTTGAGGCACTAACACCATTGTTCTCCAACACCACCACCGCACAAAAGAAAGAAAACGCTCCAGCAATCGGAAAAATCTATCTTCAGGATCCAGGCAATTCCATTACCCTGAGTCAAGCTGTTTCAGTTCAGGATCCAGGCTTGTCTGCTTGTTGCCCAGCGCTCAGAACTGGAAACGTGGAGGCACAGATAACATTATGTGTTATAGCAACTCCTCGCCGGGCCCTGTGATATGTCCATCTGCTGTGACTACTGTTGCAGAGCGTGCCGCTGATGTCCCTGATCTCCCTGTGCTGCCTCTTCACACTGCTACTCTCTCAGCTTGCCAGGCTAGACTCACACGCCCATACTTCTCCAGGCTCTGTGTGTACTAGTTTGGTTTGAAAAAAAAGCGTTCTCAGCCGTGGTGGTTTTAGCTAATCCATTCACCTATAGCCTATTTATGAGCTGCAAAAGACCCTCAAACTTGACACACTCATTCACGAACGGGTTAGCTGAGCTACTAACTGACCATTGTTGCTGCTGATTTTGAGTCTGCTGTGTATACAGTATACAGTATAGTATTTGCCTTTCTTATGTAAATAGTGCTTTATATTTTACTTTTTGCTTTTATTGTTTGTTGTCCTATTTAATGTTGCAATGCTTGTGCCTCTTGGCCAGGTCTACATGTTATATGGAGTCATATGCAGCTGTATATTGTTTTTTGCATAACTTCAATTGTCAATGCATATCCTTTTGTGTATATCAGTTATGTGTATGCACTCATTTACAGTACATGAATACAGTCTGTCTGCTGGGTCGAATGGCTGCACCAGCAAGCATGCATCCATTCCCTATCCCATGATGATGAGAAATCTGTTCAGCATTTCTTGATTTGAGCTGATCTCATGTTCCTCCCTTGCTTACCACACCAAAGCCTAAACAGAACATATTGACACACTTTAGTCGAGGTGATTTAAAAATGCTGATCTCAGAATCGCCCATGCATGTTCACCCAAAACATGAGGGCTTAGAGATAGATGCAGATATGAGGAGAGACCAAATTCATAAGACACAACGGGAAGGAGGGAGGGAGGGAGGGAGGGAGGGAGGGAGGGAGGAGGGTAACGTTGTTCTTCGGGGTCAAGTCTTACCTTCTTACCGGCTAAGCCCATAACAGGGAGACATATTGAAAAAGAGCTCAAGAAAACACGAACATTTTCATCTCAGAGATTACACTCGGGGTAGACAGATGTTAGCGGGGCCTGTGATATTCGGAAATCTAAATAAACAGACAAACACATGGCCAGGGGGTAATGGAGGGGATTTTCCTGAAGGGCCTCCAGCTATCTCTGAAAAGCAGATTACTACAGCACTACGCCATGCAGAGCAGAGCAGGGCAGGGAACGGGAGCGGGGAGGTTCTACTCGAAAAGTTTATGTCTATATTAATCAACGGCGGGAATAATATGCAACTCTCTAATGCGCAGTCTATGCAGATGATAACTTAAGCATCATCAGATAAGGTGTATCTTGGGGCCAGCATTATCATGGCAGCATATGGTAATAAGAGCTGTTGGGATGTTTTAGCTCGATATTCTGCATTAAATACTGTACAGAAACAATGCGCATTAGTTCATTCAGATTGTCCTGTTTTAAGCTTTTAGGAGGGTTTTGTGTATGACCCATCCACCCCTCCCTCTCGATGCTCTATACTGTATTGAGTTTGCCTTTGAGTAATCTATGTGAATCAGGCTTTAATCACAGAAGGATATAGAGTATATGACTTGTATTTAGATCATTCACATGAAATGACAGTAAAGCCAAATGGATTGACTAGTGTATATATCAAAAGACATTTTAACCCCATGTATCCTGGACTGTCATAATGGATTTCTGGTCGAGATTTTTGCTTGTGAAACACCTTAAGCATCTGCATGGATTACTGTAAACTCTAAAATAGTCCGTAGATGACTTATCTGTTTGCAGAGAGATACACAGTGCTTGCACTCTATTTAATCTTGAAACGTTAATCGCACGTATTTATATCAATAAAGGATTACATTTTATGTTAATAGCATGTAACGTATGCAGAGGCGGGTAACTGGCATTGACAGAGTCAATCTGTGGTGCTTTAGCACTTATGTATAGACTTTTGTGTAAAATGTATTCCATTGCAAAATGTATTCTATTCCAAAACAATTCACATATCAATTTACAGTACAGTACATTAGGTATTGTACTGAAAGAACTGAAAGGTATTGTAGGTATTGTACTGAAACTTTTCCATGCTGAATAGCTCACTTTTCTCTGGTAAGATTTACCAAAACGTGTTGTTATCCTCCTCCCCTTCTTGTTACACAATAACAACAGTTGTCTTCCCCTCTCAAGTAAGGCAAACTTTGACTTTATCTCCAATGTCAACGATGGATGGAGCCCATTCCTACTTTATGTCGGGGCAAGAGAGTGTGGCACATTTCATTTGGAACTGTAATGACATAAACATCAATCTGTCTGAACTGCTGCTTAAATGACTGTGTAACCTTTACAGCCCTGTTAAAGAAAGATGTATAATTTCTATATAAAAAAGAGAGTCGGGGTAATAAAGGAGTCCAGCTGATGCACTTTCACTTTAGTGGACTTGCAGTCTTTTTAATGCCCAGTCAAAAGGTGCGCTGCAGTGAGAGCTTTTGTGAAAGACTCGCTGATATTTCCCCGTGTTAAGAAGCACGTTAATATATTCTGTGAATTTTAACTGATTTAAAAATTGCCCGGAACAACAACAGATTGAGAGTCATAAAAAGTGGTGTAAAGCCTTTATTACCTAGTGACATTCCCCACATAATGGAAATATTTTACAATGCCTCCCATTTATAGACCTCTACCCCGCAATAAATTATATTATGCAAGAAACATCATCATCAGTGATGGCATTAACTACCCTATATTAAACAGGTTCTCTGGAACAGAGGGAAAAATTGACTTGCTATATGTAGCCTGGAACAAAATTCAATCTGCCACCATATTTAATGCCACATTTTTTATTATCTCGCAAGCATATGTTGGAACGGCTACAGATGATGAAGCTAGCTGCTGGGCACAGTGATCATCATTCCTTTCTACTTTTCTTTTAATAACAGGATCGGGCAAATTGTTTTTGACCTTTGTCAAGGGCTTACTGGAGACAAGGAAGGGCTATAGCAGCCAGCAACTGTACCACAATAGCCTGCAGCGGGTGTGAATATGCAAAGCTGTAATTTTTTTGCGAGGTTGCAACAAGGAAAAAAATTAAATGGTTTGGAAATATTTTGCCTCCCAGGGCCTTCACGAAGCGAAGCCACATAGAGCTGAGGTCTGCAAGAATGTTTGACGCCGCTATCTTAGTTTAGCATATGCCAGATTCTGTTTTGGAAGGGGTGATGTTTGTTTGGTGGCCTTTTTCACAGAACTGCAACTCAGGCCATGGTGCAGTTAGGGACAGCAGCTCAACAACTCCATCTCAGACAACACACACACACACACACACACACACACACTTGCTTGACCAAAAATGTCACAAATATGTATGTGTTTTGTCCTTGCAAAAAAATATAAAATATATGCAAAGAAATGGTGGTTAATGTTCTCGACATCCCTACTGTGGTTGTATTCATCTTATACAAATAGATCTCAGCTGTTTAAGTCCTCACTCTACAATGCTTTAAACCATGAGCACCGTTTGATGGGAGTCTATGAAGAGGCTTAGGATGGAGGGATGAAGACAGGACAGCTCAGGGTGAGGGAGGAGGGAAGAGAAAGGAGGGAGGAGAAAGGAGAGGAGGCGGGGCAGGTGGCGGATGGGAAGTGGGGGGGGTTGGGCTCCAAGGGGTCTGCCGGTGCATCTGCCTGCGGCGGAGGTATTGACTGACATATTTCCCATAGCTCTGTGTCACCGCGGGATCATCGCACATGATTACGAGGGGATCAGCATGATCGGCTGTCGCTGATTTCCCTGACATCTGTCGGCGAGGTGAGACAAGCTGTGACATGGATCGCCCCAGACATGAAATCTTGAGCAGATTTTGAGCCATAATGGTAAAAGCTCCTTGTATTTTGAGCCATAGTTGCAAAGCTTTCCTGTATTTTATTTACCTTGGGCATGAAGGTTTTAAGGGTCCTCTCCATCTGCTCAGAGAAGCACTTGTCTCAGACACTCGTCTCTGGGTCCAGGATTGTTGACTTTGCCTCAAGTGGAGGCAAAGTCTACAATAATACTTTCTCTCTTCCACCCAGTATACAGTATATCAATCAATCAATTTATCAATAAATCATACTTTATTTAAATAGAACATTTTGCACAAACATTTAAAACAAAGCACTTTACAATTAAAACAAAGATAATAAAAACAGGGATACAGAACCATAACATATACAGTACAGTAACTGCTGCAAGGACAAATGGGCATATAGAAATATAGTGTATGGGCTATACGGGCATGTCAACATGATAGGCAGCAGTAGTGGGTTTGGGATCAACACTCCCTTGACGCTGGCAAGTGAGCTTCAATTTGGTAGGTCCAATTCTACAAGAAAGACTTCTTCAAGAAAAACAACAACACTATCTTACATAACAGAATGTTGTGTCAGTATGTTGCATATCATTTCTGTCATTCAAAGTTTTAAATTAAATGAATTGGCTATCAAACCTGCTGTTAAGTAGGCTATGAAAATGTTTATCCAAAACTTTACATATTGGTTTCACCATTTAGAAATGACAACACTTCAGGGCACCAATTGTAATGGGACAATTGGCTTGTCAGGGGTTTCTGTTCTGTCACATAATTTGTGCAGGTATAAGAGAGCTGTCAATGTCTAGTATTGATTCTAGGTTTTGAGTTTGCCTTTCAGGTGTGCTATTGGTGTCTGTCAACATGAGGACCAAAGTGGTGTCAATGAAAGTCAAGGAAGCCTTTATTAGGATGAAAAATCTGAAAAAATGAAATCAGAAACATAGCCAAAACCTTAGGCTTGCCAAAATCAATAGTTTGGAACATCATTAAAAAGAATCAGCAATCGCAGTCAGGCTGGTAGGCTAGGGAAGACTTCTACAGTGGATGTCCGAAGAATGCTCAATATATCAATAAATCTAACTTGATTTCAAAAGAGCATTTTGGACTCACACTAGTGCAGTACAGGCCTGGCAGAGCATCACCAGAGAAGATACTTAGCATCTGGTGGGGTCAGGGGGTTGCAGATTTCAGGCAGTTTGCATGCAAAGGATCGTCGACCAAATACTAAACATGAATGCCTAATTTGGACATTATATGAATCTGTCCCATTACTTTTGGTTCCCTGAAATATGGGGACTATGTATAAAAAGTGTTGTGATTTCTGAATGGGGAATCTAACAGGTACAAACACCATTAAATAAAAGCTGACAATCTATACTTTAAACTCATAGTAATTGTTTGATTTCAAATCCAAACTTTTGGAGGATAGAGCCAAAACAAGAAAAAAAAGCTTCATTGTCCCATTACTTACACTGTATCTGTAGCTAATTCCTCCAATATTGCTACCATGAACTACCTCTGACTCCGAATGGCTTGTTGTGTCTGGTGAGAATCCAAGCAGCAGGGAGGCAGTTGAAACTTTTTCCTGGTGGTTCAAGCCACGGACAAGCACTTGCTGCTGTGCACATAGGTAGCTGTTTAAGCTTACATTTTTCTGTGTCGGCCCTCTGATTGCATTTGAAAGGCAACTTTGACTCCTTAGATTGATTTTTGTGTTTAGACTAGGCTACAACATAAACTTGTTGGTTGTTTTTCACCAATGAACACACGGTGAAGATGAGTAAAAAATTATTCAAAATACAAAGGCATGGGCTAATAGTGAAATCAACCTACTTCATTTTTGTTGAAAATGTGGGTCAATGTGCAGTGTAGAAATTATCATAATTGAGGTCTGGCAACATTCTTCTTAGAAAAAAAATGGCCTGCAGCTTAATGTAGTCGCCGACCCCTGCTGTATGCAATGCTAACAATAAAGTAAGCGCCTAAAAGTAGATCACAGGTACCTCAGAGACGGTTGCACACCATCACTGGCTGTGGTTCAAACTCATACTTAACATTTTCAGATCAAACTACAGTGAGTGAGTTGACAAGAGAGAGAGACAAGTAAGAATGATTCATGACAGAGAAAGCAATTTACACATAATCCAGTGATTGAACAGAGTGTCCTTTACTAAAACCAATATCTCTCCAGCTTCATAAGATGGATTATTTACTTCAGGAAGTAATTGCATAGTTCATAACAGTGAGATGAGGATTAAAGAATTCATCAAGGTTTTTAGCGGTGCACAGCTTGTATACAATTGCCTTTAAGTCCAGCTAAGAGATACAAATCATTTCCTCAATATGGAACACTGGAATGCTTTGATTTGACCCTCATTGCAGAGAAAATTATCTCCAACCTAAATCCTTTCTTCATTTCATCTCAGAGATTCAAAGAAAATTCTTAAACATATGGCCTTAAATTGCTGGTAATGACTGGATAGCATAAGTCATCTCAGGACTACACATCAGCTTGAATCCTTTCTGGGTTGCGGATGCAAGCTTTCAACCTATGATTAAATGTCAGACGTTCACTACCACATATGCTGGGAGAAAATCCCTTGCTCCTTGGAGATTTCTTATTATGAGGTTTTAAGGAAAATACGTAAATGAATTACATATTGATAATGTGACAGGTCAGGTGGTCAAGCATTTCTCTGGTCCTTAGACATAACTCTTTCAGGAAACTACAAATATATCTAAATATCTGATTATACAGTATACGGTATCTTCATTGATACTGTACAATCATTCCTCAGAAATGTGGCTGATGGATTATGGGTCCGTATTTGAGCCAACAATACACAAACAACAAACTCCTATTGTCTGCAAAGTAAACCCAAATTACTATAATTTACAATTGGACAAGAAGTCCAATGTTTATACCTCGTTTGAGCAAATAATGAGCGAACATTAAATTGATATGCATGGTTACACTACAAATGACTTAGCATCAATTCACAAAGGAGCTGTCAAGCAGTTTAGGTTGTTCTGTATAGTTGGAACCCTCTAACTTGAGAACATAACTACTCCACATACTGTATGATAACATGTGGGTTGTGGAAATACATTTGAGCAGGTACAAAAATAAAAAATAAAATAGTGCCGTTGAAAACTACTTTAGTTGAAGAGTCATAAGAACACACAAGATAGATATTGGTCATTTTTCAGTGAAGCCTCATTTGCTAATGAAGGGAAAATGTGGCTAGTGGTGAAACTGTGTGCTTGTTGTGAGTTGTTTATTGTGCATCCAGCAGCCATTTACATGAATAATGTCACCTCGCTTCACCACCAGAAGTGTTTATGACAGATTAGAAACCAGCTTCCAACTGCATTTTCATTCCAGTTATTTTTGTTTTAATGTATGTGTAAATCAATTAATTCTGTCATAAAAGGCCACCATAAACTGTGTGCCGAAGTTAATGAGTCCGGCATTATCACATCATTACACCAGCTGGTATAATGGAGCATGTGTTGTTTGTCATAATATATGCTGCCATGCTTAGCAGTCATTAATTGTTTACATTATGGAAGTTTTGTTTTGGTCAAAGAGTTTTTTTCTAAAAGGCTGTAACATGTGACGAATAATGGTTACGACAATGACGTCTTTGTCTCATGTCGTTATGGCTGCCAACAGAATGACACTTTGCATCACATGACACATTGCATCACATGACCGGGGTTGTGTTTTCAGGGAATCCATACTACGTGGGCTACAGTGTCAAAACCCCCCAACATTCATCCTAATATGAACCCAAACAGTATCTCTATGGCCTTTAAACTTTAACACAATCTGCATCTCTCCTGATCAGTCACTATGGCACTCTACTCAGAACCTGAAATAACAGAGAGGCGTAGATGAAGCAAAGATGTCTCCTGTTACTATTCATCCTCCGTCCTGCAGTGAACAGCCTGTGCAGTGTTGTCCCTCTCAGTCATTCAACTGAGTGCTCCTCCATCTCTCCAGTGGTACCACCTCCCTCATTCATTCTTCCAGCTCCATCCAGTCCTGTTCTTGTCTGTGCTCTATCCATCCTGCAGTAAGCAGTCTGCAGCGCAGCACGGGGGAGGAGCCCACCACCATGTCAAGGTCATCAGGCCCTTCACCGCTGTGGGATGATGGGTAGCCCAGGCCTCTGCCAGCCAAACTGCCAGCCAGTCAGGGTCTGCCTGGGCAGCCCTACCTTGACTGAATCAAGGAGGGAGGAAGAGATGGGAAGGGGAGGAGGGCATCAGCACCGGCACCCCCCCCCGCAGCTCAGTAACTGGTACCAAATGGTGCCTCCACTCTGGGGTCCTGACCCGTGAACGGGCAGTGTCCCAGGGCACCTCATGGTGGGGATGGAGGACAGGCAGACAGCTGTCTTCTGTCAGTGTGGACCTACAGTACGGCCTTCGAAGATCACACAAACCCCCACTAACACCTTGTCCAAGAGAAAACTTGCTGGGATATTCAGAAACGGGTCCTTGACCGACGTCAAACGCTCCAGAAGTTTTAGCAACTGGAAAAAAAATTGAGATTCAAACTTCTTTAATAACTTCGTTAATAAGTTATGATGAAATGGAGGAGGAAGGAACAAGGAGCAGGAACCTGACACACACACACAAAGAAACCCGGGCTTCATTATATTTTCAAACGGACCAAGCATAGGCAAGGGCCATCGGTTTATAATGTAATAATAACATTCAGTGGCCTGAGCCTACACATAGCTCCCGAGTAGTATTTTTTAAAAGCTGTCTGAACACGGTATATGAAAGGCCCGGTGAAATGATACATCATAAATGAAGATGATTACAACACTGATCAAACTCCTTTCTTTTTGTACTCTCTGGGTAAGTGATGATTCATTTTTAAAGAAATTAAAAGATAATATCAAAACCCTCTCTGGTCCTCTGTTCTTCTCTCTCTCTCTGTCTCTGCCTCTGAAGCATGAAGGCTCAGAAGAACATTGTTATATGGTTCTTGATGGGGAGAAGCTGCATAATTAATTTGTATATTCTAACGTGACAGATGTTTGATTTTGGCCGTAAAAGTAATTAATAAGAGAGTGGAGGGAGAGGCAGATTGTTGGACGATTATTTATGAAGACTCCTCACGGTGGATGTCAGGGGGGGTGTATCAAGCCTGTTCATTCCCCTGAATGTCACCTGCTCCCTGGCCACAGCTTTTGGCCTGCCAGCCTATCAGTGACTCCAAACATTTGTTTAATGTCCTTTTCCCCAGACACCAACCAACCACACAAAAGACAACACTCTACAACACTACAAATGTACCTGCACTCCAATTCCGACGTAACAGAGAGCTTAAGGTTTTAATACAGGGAGGGACAAAAATACAACAGAAAGTAATATCATTCCCCCCTCCTTTTCTGTTTGATCTGCAGTCAGAGCAAGCAGGAACACCTGCTTACCTAGAAAAGGAGTTCAGAGGTTCAGAGAAATCTCTGACAGATGTTGACAACTGCCGCAGCACAGAACCCGGCTTGGAGGGATGGTGGTGGTGGTGGTGGTGGTGGTGGTGGTGGTGGTGGTGGTGGGTTGCACCTTGGACGTGGGATGCAGGAGTACCTAGCCCCAGATGCTGGAGGCGTTAACAGACAAAAAAAGCTCTCTGAGGTGGTGCGTGCGTGTGTGTGAGTGTGTGTGTGTGTGTGTGTGTGTGTGTGTGTGTGTGTATGTGTGTGTGTGTCCATCTGCTCTTTAGGCTTTCTGTCTCTGCTTATAACACGAGATATGCCCTCCTGTGTGAAAAGCCTATCAGTATTCGACAGTAGCCTACTTCCAGAAACGTCTTCATCAACACTTCAGGCCTGGTTTTACTCCAGTACCAAGTACATGCAGTGTGAACACTCTGGCTCATTGATGACAAAATGCATAGTATCTCAATTGTTATCTATCAATTCATGTACATTTAGCTGTCATGTTAAGTAAAGAGCTCGACCCATGGAGCTTGGACAATTGACTTATCCCAAAATGCATAGAGACAGCTGCATTAAGAAAGAGGTAGAAAGAGAGAAGGAAAAGGAGAGAGAGAGAGAGAGAGAGAGAGAGAGAGAGAGAGAGACAGACAGAAAAAATAATCAGATACGGGCCAGTGTTTTGCAACAGCAGGGAAGAGACAATTTATGCCTCAATCTAGGCACAAACTTCTGCTTTTCTTTTTTTTCGTGTGTGTTTTATTATGGAGCTGTATGGCTTGAGAAGATAATAATGAAGTGTAATGGATGCCAAACAGCGAGGACAGGGAGTGAATGTAATTTCCTCAATGTGGGCATAAATCTCGCGGTGAGGGTTTTACTGGAAAGTCTCGTGGATATTCAAATCTGCTGCTTTGATTGAAGCAATCACTGTGGATCACGGTCCCTGTAATTCGACAGAAGGTTATAGCAGGTGACCCGCCACGATATGATCTTGTTTATAGGAGGAAATTGCACCGAGATTACTCCCTTGGGTCTTATTAGTCAGGCATGATTAAAAACAAAGCTTTGATATCAGACTCCGAAAAAGAAACAGGGGCCTCGGGTAAATGTATTAATGTTATTTTCCATTATCGTATATACTGTATGCATATTCTGTTGACATCACCAGGGTCCTGTTTCATTTAGTCCCATACTGAGAAGAGTGTAAGGGCTTACAGTACATTCATTCAGTCCATTGCTTGGGCCATGGATTATATGGGTATAATACAGTGTCAAAATGATAATAGAGGTGGAGGGAAACCATGGACAGACAGCTAGTCTGGGATTAGGAACCAACTGATCCCCCTGTAAAGGCTTTATACTCCTCTGACGTGAGGGAGACCCTCTGGTGAACAGCTTTCTGGGTCTGGCTTCGGCAGGTGTCACAGTAGGGGGCTCGGATAGGATAGGAGAGGATAGGATAGGGAGGGGAATGTCTGATAAACTTTCACTGGTCTGCTACACTCTTTCATTTGTGCCTGTAGGGGCACCGTTTGAAGAACCATTTTGGGTTCCATGTCGAATGCTTTTAAGCTATTCCTTTTAAGCTCCCTTTTGGGTTCCATTTAGAACCCTCTGTGGAAAGGGTTCAACATGGAACCTAAAAGGGTTCTACATGGAAGGGATAAATGAAGAACCATTTTTTGGTACTAACTAGAACTAACTCTTTTTTTAAAGAGTCTACAGTGCAGTACCAACAGGCATGGCAGTCAGGGTGAAATGCGAATGGGGAAGGATGGTGGGCAGTTACTGTTTAACTCAATTGAACTCAACAATAGCAAAGTAAAAAGAGAACACAGTAATTGGCAAAAGAAAAGGCTTGGGGGTGTCAAGACATTATCTGTTTGAAATGACTTTAATAAATAATAAATGGAGTTCACCCAAACAGTAGATGAGGGAAGAATCGGTTCAGTCCTCCTTCAAAGTGTTTGGTGAGATGGCCTTAGAAGTGAATGATAAAGATGACAACATGTACAGACACTTGTAGGGTATTACTGAGAGTACAACTCTGTTCTGAACGTAATTGTGCAGATCTGTTTGATTAATGACTAATGCATTTGAAATTAATTTACAGAGTAATAAATTACAGCACTTTTACACAGACAGAGTGAATTCGATCTAACTCTTACTTGAAGGATAAATAGAGAGATTAAATATAATGAAGAAAGTGGAAAAGTGATCATAAAGGAACACATTTGCATACTAATTAAAACTGTGTAATAATCTTCTTTAAACCAATGCAATAGGACAGTCATTGTCATAATTTATTGAATTAACATCCTACCTTCCATCAGTAATGAAGAGAACTCCGCTGCTTGAAGTGAGTAAATACTTCCAATTCTATTTTCTGTTCAAAGACATTCATTGACATTCTCAGCATCTTTAAACTCCATCAAATGGCCATTCAATCTGTTAATTATGTGGCTTTATAATTCAAAGCTAGTGGTGCTAGGCCTGCAATAAATCAAATGAATACTTACATAGCTTTTTAATGAATTCCTCCCTATGACATTGAATATTTGCTTGTAACCTGCATTCAGTAGAGGTATTGGTCTCTAGTAAGCAAGTAACATACATTGATTAAATATTCAATCATTCATCATTGAACAAGTCACCTTCTATATTTGAATGGGACCTGTGAGCAGTACACTCAATTTAACACGTGTGTGCGGTTGAAGGAGTGAAATAAGGAACTGTCTTTATTCACTTCAACTCCATTGCCATTCAATTACTAAGGTGCCATGTTATAGCATGTTACACAATGTTGTTATTATGTAATTACACAGGAATAGGGGCAACTACATGTAAAGTGTGACCAGGAAAGCTAAGCTACTATGACACAAATCGTTGTCATTGTATGTCTTGAGCCTTTACAACACACCACACTTACACTTTCACCACAGAGAGGGGATGTAAACCAGCAAAGCATTACATGAGTTAACCCATGTTAACCCCTTTAAAGTCAGCTACCGACAAGACACATATGTAGACACAAGGAATATGGGTACATTAAACACAAACTTTCACTAGTTGAGATTAAATAAATCCTTCTGTTAATTTCCCGGCCGTCTGTCCCATACAGTATATGGGCGCCAGCTCAGGAGGGTAAACCTCTCAGAAGCAATATGTAATTAAACTCAGGGAGCATATTTTTTAATCCTAAAGGCTATTATAGATTTATGGTCAGTGCATTGTCTGAGCCCCACAATAGCTTTTTTTCTCACTGCACTCTTGTGGGTACCACAGCCCATATATGTTCTTAAATGGGTAGATAAAGGTTTTTAAATCTGGCTCGTAATGGGAGTGCTACGTTGGCTTACTGCACTCATGGGGTAATCCTTGGGTTTTGTATTTGGTCTAGAATGGATAGAAAAAAAGCTTATCTCCTAACACTGTAGACTGTAATTATTATGCATCACCCACCATAAATGACATATTTCTGAACCCATTTCAGTCACATTAGAATAGGAAGGGGCTATGTGGAACTGTAATTACAGTGTATTCATTTTTTAACCTCAGAGGATTAAAGTATTGAGTATGTGTAATTGTAAGTGGTCTACATTTTAGAACACTGGAGCTCTGATTATAACTGACCTATCCCCAGGACATGATGCTTTGAAATTCCATGAATACTTAACTTAATTGGTACTTTTATTAGTGATTTTTCGCCTTGTACCTCTGTTCTACATGACTGAATCGAAGATCTGGTGTAACACCATAGCAGGCCAACAGTAGCGACTTCTTCATCTGAAAATGTTTCCAAGGAGCAGTTGGACTCTTTGTCCTTCACTGTCACACTCAACCGAAAATCGTCACGTTTGCAAGCATCTCAATGTTAATGTATTCTCTCTTATTTGACTTTTTAATAGGCTTTCACCTAATTATCATCACATGGTTCTGAAGATCAGCACAGGAGAGGGAACTCGGGAGAGGGAACAAAAGGAGGTCAAATTTTGAGGCGTTGGCACGCGGCCTGCTTTGCCCCAGTACCCCCTCCACCGCTTTCGCGATGATAAATTTTCCCCTTGAACATGATGTCAATATGTTGATGTGCCTTCCTTTATTAAGACACCATCCAACTGATAACAAGTCCTGCTGTGTGTTACCAACATAAATAATTAGAACAGAGACCAAGGAACGGCAGGTGGCTTTTGGCACAAAGAAATAATCATACTTGATGTGGAAAATAAAGTAAAAGGACCCATCTGTTCACGGCAGGGGGATACAAAAAAACACGTTAACATATTGTCACTAACATTATGAAATACACAGTTAATAATTTAGTCATGGCACCCGACTCTGGACACTTGTTTAAATAATCTAAACAGAAGCCGCGCCGGGCCTTGCTTTCAGGCGTTAACCAGAGCTTTTCCTGCTCAAGGCTGATCCACTGGCCATTTTGTCACATGCTCTGCCAATATTTACTTTAAAGATTGGTGGAGAGAGTTGTGGCAGACCCATGCGATGGCAGAATAAGCATCTCTGATATGAGATTAACCAAGTGACAGCAGCAGAGCAGAAGGAACCAGTTTCAATGCCAAGGCTTAGCTCAGTATCTTAATTAAGTTGTCCCCTGAGCCAAGTGCATACCCAGCCATTGACTGAATTTGATGAAGATGCATTGATTCAAAACAAACTAAGTCAAACAGTTGTATATATGTTGCTATTTCACAAATACTGGATTAATTAAGGGTACCTATTGTATGCCTCGACTACAAATATACAAGTCTCGAATACAAGTGCTATATGTGTACCCACTCAGGAGGCCATTTTACGTTTTGGGGGAATTGTGAAGGGTCCAAATGAAGAGGATTTGCAAGATGGCCACTTCACCCATCAAAGTTCAAGAGGCCTCACACTGAGAGGTTCTCGACAATTACGAGGACATGGCAGTGTGTTAAGGACACAACAGGATGTCATTTCCCTACATCCTGTAATGTATGAGCAGATTCATCTTGGGGGAACGTTTTACAAATGTGATTGATTTACTTGCGTGTTTAAGATGATCAGTTTAACAATGCTAATGTTTACTGGTGCGTGAAGTCACCCATGGTATATCAATGAGATGATTAGGCTGTTGGGTTTCCCTGCTCAGAGAATGATAAGCCTCCCACAAGCACAGCGGTGCCTCTACCATGGGGGCCAAACTTCGAAGCACATCACGTAGCCTACTAATGAACTTCCAGCTTCTCTCAAAGCCATATCTGTGTGTCTGCATATGCACATGGTCATTTATAACATTGGCCCTCTGGCTGTGGACATAATAGTGCATTTGGGGGCATCTCAAATTATGCAAATGCTCTAAAGTAAAATAAGTAAAAATTCACACTAACTTAATCACTTAAAGGAATATGTGGATATCATAAAACCGTCACTGTGTCTTTTTATGATTCGTCTGGTCAACAGTGTCTGATAGTTACTGACAGGTACATATATTAAGCTTCTTTTTCATGCATTGAACTGCCTTAGGTAAGAAAATCTCCCATTAAGTTTAAAGTTCCCTAAAAACCCTTAATCCAACTGATGGGTCTTTCCTGATTCATGTTTCAATTAAGAATACGTGTAAGAATGCAGAAGTACTGAGGCAAAAGCCCTGCTCTTCCTCCCCAAAATGACTGCCCATGTATTCCTTGCAGGAGACATAACTCCTAATAAAACTCTTACAAATACCTGAGGTCCTTGGAGAGTTCCTTGAACCTGAAAGGAAACACTCCGCTGTGCCCAGGAGCAAAGAAGCCATTACAGCTTGTAGTGGAAGATTTAATAGGTGTCATAATTTATCATGTAAACCGAAAAGTGTTTCTTAATTAAGTGCGTGCGTTAATGATTTTTTTAATTTGATCCCTGTAAGTACTTTGCTATGCTAATTGCAATATTCCACACATTAGTTATCGGCTATTGCCCTTGGCTATTTGCTGCTGTGAGGAGGGGACCCCCTTTTCCCCCCCAGCTAAAGTTCATTAAGTCGTCCAACCCAAACAATTTGAATCTGAAGAAGAAGTCCATCGCTTGGGATTTGGGCATGAACAGTATTGTAGGTTAACAGTAGACTTTTCATATACATTCATACTTTGCAGATCTCTTCTGATCTTGTTGGTCAAGGTTGGTCATTGATAAAGTTGATCAGTCAGTTAACTTAATAGGCCTTTTATAGTGTCAATCAACAAATATATTTGAAAAGTATTAAAAAGTTGAATCATGTACCACTTCAAGATATGCAGTTTTGCACAATAACAATATAAATAGAACATACCTATAATGACACATCTCTCTGCCCTGTGATGAAATGGTACGATGGCAATACTGGATCATCAAGTGAGCTATTTAAAATGACTAATAAGAGCCATGCTCAATCTTGATGACAGTATTAAAGAGTCAATATCGCGTGTGGCAGCCTCATATTGTTGAACACAATTAATCTGTTTGAGCAACATGCTAATGGGTTCCGCTCCCTCTCTCAGTGCTGGTATTTTATTAATCAACTGCAATTAGGCACTGCAGCTATGTCCTTAGAATGACTTTTCATTCACTTTTAGAAGTAGGATTTATTCAACCACAATGTATTTGGAGAAATGTACTGGTAGCTAGGTCAAGATGGACCACATTGGACTTTGATGAACTGTTTATAGCAACTGTTATACATGCTGTATGCACACTGCAGACTCTATGTCTTTCTACTTTTTAACTTTTCATTGCAGACAAAATATATATTTGAAATGGTTTCTAACGTTTGAAAAAACTTGAGGTGTGCTTGATTTAGCTTACCTTGCCTGCAGCGTTTTGCACTTCTGAGACTATTCCAGTGCTTTCACTGTGCCTGACAAGGAAATCAAGCACACCTCTTGTTTTTGCATTGTATATTGTTTGCAGAGCCATGAGTGGTGTAAAGAAAAGAGACATATATTCAACTTATATTATATTATATATATTAAAACTATTACAATTATATGCGATGCATAGCATAATGTCAATATGAAGATCCTATTGATAATTGTTCAATGCAGCAGAGTCTACCCTCTACCCTTCATACTGACACCCTGCCTACAGTCATGGGTGAAGATGGATTAGCCAAGGCCTTAATATTGCAAGAGCCAAATGAACACAAGGACATTACCACAAATTCAACCCTAAAGCCCTATCCTTGTGACATGACATTTGGTTTAATGGAAAACTTAGTAAGGCAAACGCTTCTGTAAATGTTTCATAAAGTAATTCTGCCCATATGAAGAAACTCACAAAAAATCTGTTGACATTATCCTGCTGATGTTGTCGGAGCATCTGCAGAGGAAATGGTATTTAATATTCAGGGCTCGTCTTCCACACTGACATTAGCAGTGAAAGATAATCCCTTGAAGATTAAATTAAATGTAGGCTGGAGTATTTAGCACTGCTATTGTTTTCATTAGTGCAAAAGGAATTGTACTCACTGCACATGATATTAAAACGAGCCTTAGCTTCTTGATGGAACATAATTTCATTCAGTCCGTAAGCTCCCTAACAGCAGGTTAGCATTATAGTTTTTAACTACTCTTAACGGTAACAAAATATGCATTTGCAGTATTAAAATAAATCTTCTATTAAGATAAAAGCAGAAGGTACATTATTCTTTATTGCTGGTTGGGCCCATTTGCCTGCATTCACTTAAATAATAACAGGAAAGTGAAATTAGAGTATGATAACAGCATAACATTTAATTATTTATTTGATTTAAGTGCAAATCTTTTTATTGAAATTGTTTTTTTTATGAGAGTGCTTTCAACAGGTTGCAACACAATAACATCTGAAAATGTAGTTCATTAATTTTGACTTGACAGATGTTTAGTCTGAATTTGATGATATGAGAATATAGAAAAATGTGACAATTTAGCATAGGAATTTAGCATAGGAACTGCTTAGAATGACCCATGTAGATCACAGACATGTGTTTTACATGACCTGCTGGAGAACAAGGAGAACAAGCATGTTCTGTGTTA
>NC_139661.1:5161455-5168955 GCF_951799395.1 Argentina silus
CCATTTCCCAATATTATTTGTCACAGTCCCATGCACTGGGTCATGTGGTTTCTGGGGTAACTGGGGTATCTGTAGCAGCATGTTGTCATTGATATAGTTCTCCCCATATGTACTGCTCCTCATAAAGCACAACATACACGCTATGTCACAGTGTAAGAAAATAAAACATGTTAGAACAGCAAGACAATGTAACAGTTGATGAATTCCAGCTCAATGGTAGAAATATGGACACATAGCATCAGATTACCTTGAAAGGTCCAGCATGTTGATGTGAGTTTTAAAATAGTACTAAATGGCCATGATAAATCGGTAGTGATCAAGGAATGAGATTGGGTGATATAGAATGTTCAGTGGAGAGCGCTGTTTCAGTCCAAACACACCGCTTTCTAAAATCTGGTGTCGTGGTCGAGCACTGGCCTTTCAGTAACATTTGGTTTGGTTTGACTACATGGATATGCACACATTTGCCACTTCAGTGTCACCAAAAAGGGCAGCAACATGCACAACTATATGCATGACCTTAAACATGTGTCACCTTTAACAATAAGTGATCATTTCAGCAAAAAATCTGTCATTGTTAGGTGTCCCGTCTAGTTTATGTTGCCTAAAAATCAACTTTATCAATCTCCATTGTCTGTGTTTCTGTGAGAGACTTACATCTTCAGGTCCCAAAAAACGTAACCAGAAAACGTCACTCCTCAAATCAAGGTTTTTTCGGAATAAGATCACACAACGTCTTAGTTTGCTAGTTTGACACTTGTCTGTGAGAGGCGCTCCACCTACAGCACGTGTTGTGGACCAGAGAATGAGTGATGTTGTCTTCTTGCCCCACTCTGATCACTGGTCTGATTAATAGAGGTTGAATTGGAAATTTAATTGGATGTGGTTACAATTATAAAGCCTTGCTCTCCCTAGACCAGCCCAGACAATGCAGGGCAGGCATCGTCAGGGGAAACGAGAGAACGGGCTGGTATGAAGCCATCTCTGTGTCACCTCCCCCACACTGACACGAGGCAGTCTGTGAGGTGTGTTAGATATCTGTCGCCCACAAAGGAGCCATAAAATCCCCAGAGTGCTGTACCATAGCAGCCATTACTTCCATGATGTAGTCCATTGGATGATCAGCTAGCTTGTACTAAGTGATCGTTGTGGAATTTTCATTTTGTTCATGTTCCCACCCATATTTTGATTTCACGCTTTACTTCAGGCGGTCTTCCCTGTTTAATGTTGCAACGTTCTTTTGAGTTATGCAGCAGTATAGTCCTCTAAACCTGATAACACACTTTTGATGAATAATTTCTAACCGTTTTTAACTGACTAATAGTTAACTATCTAAACACTTTACAACACCCCAAAAAGGATATACCCCCTTAGTTCTTACACATGTCTCTCTCTGTCTCACTCTCTATCTCTCTCTCCCTCTCTCCGTCACCCCCTCCTCCCTCTCTCCCTTCCACATCTCAAACTGAGGAGTCACTCTCTCAACCACACTCTGTCCCCATTGACTTCTAGCAGTTTCAAATGACTCCAGAGTCTGAGGGAGCCCTCTTCTGGTTGGAGTCAGTACTGCAGCTCACCACCACCACCCCGCCCCCCCACCACCACCCTACAGAGAACAAATCTGTAGGGCCATGGCTTGAAATCAGTAGGGCCATGGCTTGTTGGGGAAATATTCTGCTCAGTTGGAGCAGCATACAAGCTCCTGTAACAGCATACAGTACAATATATGTAATCTGCAACATATGCAGGCTCCAAGTCATTTTTTCTATAAGCTAAAAACCTAAAGAGGATGAATTTGAACCTTCCCTCTTTTAAGCTGCTTTCATACTGCAGCAGCTGAATGAAAATGGAGCAATTACTATATTGAGGTCAGGAGGTAATGACTGTGTGCCACTGCCCCATGTGCTGACTGCACAGTCACTGTCTGTATCGGCAAAGTGTTCTGGATCCCATCCGGCTGAAGTCTTTTCCAGGAGGAACCCCCTAGTGTGGCAGGTTAGCGCATAGCCTAATGCTAACCTTCCCTGATGTTTTGGCATTAGTGGAGGAAAAACAGCTTAGCGGTTTATTCATTTCATTTTCTTGTAGCTCTGCTTGTGGAGGGTCCTTGGATCCCCTCTGGGACTATACCAGGGGACTGGTGGAGGTAGAAATTAGAGGATGTGTGTTTGATACCATTCCATGCATTATAAAGAGCCCGTCCTCCAATTTCTGCTTCCACCAGCTTCCCTCCGGACTGGAGTATGTCGGCTTTATGACAAATGTTATTAGTATATGTTTACATGACATAGGCAGGCTCTCCTTACCCTCTCTCTCTTTCCCCCTCTCTCTCTCTCTCTCTCTCTCTCTCTCTCTCTCTCTCTCTCTCTCTCTCTCCTCAACCGACTTGCAGAGTTGATAAAGAGAGCATTTCCTTCCATAGCCCCTTGCTTGCAGGATGCATGGACGAGTCGTACATCAAGCGTAGTGAGGAACCTATGTCATGAGTGCCTCACACACACACACACAGAGAGACAGAGAGCAAAACAGGAACCAAACATATGTGCATGTCGGAAAGTAATGTCCTATTTAAGTGACTATTATTAGCACGGATCGCCATCTGTAAGGCTGGATAAGGCAAGGAGAGGACAGTGAGGAGGATTACCCCCCCCCCACCCCCCCCACCCCCCCCTGCAAACAAACTAACAAATAAACAAAACACATATGCTAATGTGTTCACAGACAGGTTAGCATCAGTGACAACTTGCTAAAACAAGTGTGCGTGCCCTTGAAGACCTCGTAGCGGCTTAGGAGGGTGTACGTTACGCTGAGCTAATGTCACCTTGCTTTGAAACGGTATTGCACAGTGTGAAAGCAACAGATTTTCTGCCCACACAAACAAAACAGATGTTAAGGGTGTCAGGGGTCAATATGCAAGCTGCAAGGGCTTTAATCAACTATTTAAATAGCAGAGAGCACATGACATCATGATAACCACAGATTTGGACCCCGGCCACACCAAATGATCAGAAAACTAGTAAAAATGGGTATGTATGAAATCACTATCCAGAGAAATGGACTGAGAAAAGTTCAACTCTTTTTTTTGTCCGTAAAAAACTGGCAAAACGTATGAAATGGACACGGACAAACCCTTGTCATCTCTGTTGTCCGTCAACAGATTAATGTTGTAGTAATTAACAGATAGCTTAGTTTGGTGTGGCCAGGGCCTTAGAAGCACATTCAACTCTCTCTCGTAGTATTGTCCATATTTCATATATATTCCACTGGTTTTTTTCATTTATTTTTTTATATGTTTATATATATATATCTGCTTTATTGGTATAGAGACAGTAGAGATTGACAGGAAGGATGGGAGAGAGAGGCAAGATAGGTCGAGGGTCGGAACCAAACCAGGAACCTTGCAATTACGTGGTGAGCGCATTAGTGTGCTGTGTAGTTTTTAATTTATTTTTTTACGGTAACACTTTGCTTTTTTAAAATGTATTTATTAACCCAGCCGCCACCTCACTACTCACTACACAGTACTGAGGAGGACCTTTGTTTTTAAATTGCCCTTAAATGTATGTGTTAGTTAGTTACTATGTAAGTACAATGTTGATACCACAGTTATTACTATGTAGTTACATACATTTAAGGGCAACTTAATGTAAAGTGTTGCCTGTTTTACCATAAGTGTATATTATGTTTTAGTTTTATGTTATATCATAAATGTCTAGTATTTCTTTGTGTTATGTTATACCATAAATGTATGGTATATTTATGAAGAGCATTTATTATGTTTAATGTGTTAATAGATAACAAAATGGGAGTTATAAAAGTGTAATAGGAGTGGCATGATTAGAATAGTTGTAGGCCAGGTCGTTCCTCAAGGACTGTAATGGTATACAGTAATATTGCTATTAATGTACATTAAATGAATTTGTAACATCTCTTAATTCAAATGTCATTATCACGCTGAAAATTCCAAACACAGACCAAATGGGTTTAAGCGGCTGCTTAGTTAGAAGCATTGGAACAGCTTGTAGCAATGATAGAGCTCCTCTCCAGTCTGCTAAATCCCACTCATGCATATTTAAGAAAAATGAGATATTTCCCCATGTCATGAGGGAGATCCTTTATGCAGAGTGAATGGAGAGTCACACAACAGGACATACTGACACTGCTGAAAAGGGCTGTTGACAATGCACTAATGGATCAGGACTGTATTCACTGCATCAGCAGAGACAGGGTCACATAGTTAACCTGGAATAAATGGGCTTCTTTTTGACTGGACCTAGAGAGGAAGGGTCTAAAGATTGAATATCAAACCACCATAACAGAGGGTATATGGGAGCCTTTTATTATGGAGGAGGCACTGAAAGGTAAGTTAGGCAGGGTAGGAAAAGGTAAGAAACCTACACACTCACTTGCACTCACAATATGTGTACATACATGCACATGCACATGCACGCACACAAACACACATGCACACACATGTGCGCACACACAAACACAAACGCACATACACACCTGTATGCGGACACACACTGTGTGAATGCCTTTATTTACCGTTCCTCCTCCGATGCTGTAGCAAAAAAAACGATCAAATTAATTCAATCAACCTGACACGATGACTCACACATTTCCAACATTCCCCAACGGTCCAAGAGCAACTCAGGGGTCCTCAACCTCAACCGGTTTTGTTCCACTGTTCACTTTTCTTTCACAGTCAGTGGTTGCGGCAACTGAAGCATTGCATGACATGCTGTTTAACCGTCACCGCGGTCCCCATTACACTCTCGGTACAGATTAACCTCGACTACGGCTCCATCACAATGATTCCATTCAGAGTGGATCACTCAGTCGGTTCCCCAGCCCCTGTAAAAGCCCATTACTCTCAGAGAACTCATAACCCCAGCGTATGCGCCGCTCTCCCCTCGTCTCGCCTCAACTTTTATAGTAATTGGCTTCCCTTTTAAAAGTCTTGATCCGGAGTGATAGTGCTTACACAGCAACAGCAGCGCTCTGCTTCCAAGGCCCCTGGGTCGCGCTGAGCGAATATTGCCTCTCCCACATCCAAGGCGCCGCTGCATGGAGTCAGTGGCCCTGAATGGAGAGAGAGAGAGAGAGAGAGAGAGAGAGAGAGAGAGGAGAGAGGGAGAGGGAGAGGGAGAAGGAGAAGGAGAAAGCCCCCCAGGGTGTTCTAGTCAGTTTGTCAGAAAAACTCAATGGCCACCAGAGCCCCAACCTGCGTCAGTTTTGATTCGTGCACACACCACATGATCGGGCCCCATTCCTCCATTGTTTGCCTGGAGATAAGACGCCCGGGCTAGGGGAAGGCCTGTAACAACATATAGCCTCCACAAATGATTGATTCCCCCCTAATTCTCTCAAATAAGGATGTATCAGGATGGGAAGGGGGGGTGTGGGTGGGGGTTGGGGGTGGGGTGGGGGGGGTGAGGGGTGGAGAATGATTAAGTAGGCCACCCTGTGTCAGGTAAACTTTCGGCTTGTAGCTAACAGGACATGTCAGGCTGGTTAAGTATTGAGCTGTCAAGGCGAAACAATGGGGTTAAAGATATGGCCTAGAAATCTTATGCTGCGGCAGACAGAGACAGAGAGAGAGAGAGAGGGGGGGGGGAGTGAGGGGGGGGGGGCTCTGGCATGGTTTGGTGGCACATTATACTAATTGTCATCTTGGAGAAGAGTTTGGCGCGCATGGCAAAGGCCATCTAAACAAAGTACCACCAATGTGATAATGTTATACGCTGTACGGACTCTCAGTCAAAAGGAAAAAAAAGTGCTTTACCATGAAATCTCTGGCTGTGTTTTCATATGGGATGAAACCTGTTTACATATGATACTCAGGCACACATGCTGAGAAGTAGCATATCCTACACATTTTCACACCTCTGAAAATATATGTGTAAATTATGTCTATTAGTCTGGTATCACACTGCTTCCTTTTACATGTGTTATATGTATATATACTGTAGTTGAGAAAGAGAATTCTCACTGATTTTCATCCGGCTTTTAATACACCACTATTTACTGTCGGCATGAAATTGGCAGAAACTGAAAATTGGCTCTCACTGCCACAAGCTAATTGTCCTTCCCCAAATAAACCCACAATCTATCTGTTCTGCCTTTCTTTCTTTCGTTCTTTTTTTCATTCTTTTATTTGTGTGTTTTTCCTATGCCTTGTATTATCAGGGCTGGGGGGCAACAGCCCCTAAGTGTTCTAATAAGTCATGTAAACGTATGGGACAAACAACAGCGATCCAGAGCTCGTCTGCAGAGACTGGGCATCTGCCTCCCTTAATCAATTTCCCCCCCTGAATACGAATTGGAATAATGAGTCAATTAATGTGCTAAAACTGCAATGGGCGAGGGAGGAGAAAGAGAGAGAGAGAGAGAGAGAGAGAGAGAGTGAGAGAGAGAGGGGGAGAGACAGACAAACGGGAAGAGAAAAAGACAGAGAGAGAGGAGACAGAGATAGTAGAAAGAGGGGGGGGGGGGGGGGGGGGGGGCGTACAGAGAGGAGAGAGAGAGAGAGTGAGGGTTGAGGCCAGTACTGTATGTTTGCCTTGTTGCTGGTTTTAACTTGTCTGTGTGAGGCGATCGGTTGTTTGCAATGTCTTGGCTTTTTAACAAGCAGCAGCCACGCTGCCATCCACGCATGACTGATCGCCCTGGCTGACGGCCGCATCCCTCGGCCTGTCTGTTTTCAGTGAGAAACCTGGAGGTTTAATTGCAAAGGGCACATTGGGAATGAATCACCAGAGAGAGAGAGAGAGAGAGAGAGAGAGAGAGAGAGAGAGAGAGCAGAGAGAGAGAGAGCTGGGGGTGGTCCTGCCAGGTATTAGTCCCTGGGTCATAGGACCCAGACACAAACACAGACACACAGACACATGATGGTCCTGGAGCCTCCAGAGAAACAGTTAGTTAGAGAACAAAGGAGAGAAAACAGACTGTACTCCCTAGCTAGCTACAGTACCCGGAGTTGCCGTGTTTACGCTAGGCTGGAAGGGACTAGGATGGAAGACGAGCTCGTTCTATGTGCAAAGGGCTACTTCAATGGATTACTCATCAATGTCAGTCCACAGACATGTTTCACTCTCAGTAAAAATAAAAGTGCACATTCAAAGCATATTGTATGAAAGATCTGACCAATACATGAGTAAGGAGGAGGAGTAAATTCTACCTTTAGAATTATGCAAGAGTCTAACCTCCTTGAAAACGCGGTGCCCCTTTTTCCTAAACCACAGTCTTTTCAAATTAACACAAATCAGGAGGTGCCAGGTCTAATTCATTGAATGGATGATATGTCAGGATCAATTAACCAGTCAGCCTTCTCTTTATGCAGAGGTGAAGGAACATGCCCATTGCTAATATCCGGAGCTTTTTAGTGACCAGTGTCTGAGGAGAACAACAGCACTGATGGGCCTCCCCCTGATTGTAAATGATAGAGGGAAATGACTGGCTTGATTGCTGAACCAATACAAATGTGAAAAGAGAAAC